>NW_011499889.1:1244040-1252871 GCF_000495115.2 Populus euphratica | reverse complement strand
GGTTCGGTTTGAACCGGTTCTCGGTTCGGTTCGGGTTATATTAACAAGGAATAGTATTTTCTGGTTCGGTTGAATTTTTATATTAAAACCGGACCGTGAACACCCCTAGTAAGGACAATGCATCACCTATAATTAAAAGTATATAAGGTTCTAAATAACCAACATTGAACTACAAGAGCTAATATGACCAATTTCCAATACTAGAAGGACCAAATTTACCCCCTTTTATGAGCACATGAGCTAATGTCAAAGAAAGACAATAATTTTGTTAATGTGAAATTGATATAAAGTAAATTACTATCTTTACACCACTTAAAATACATACATATATATATATATATATATAATAGATTGAACAAGAGCAACATCTAATCTTTTCATGGACAACAAATAAAGCTTTCTAAATTTTCCCGACAAGAGCTTTAAAACAGGATTTTTCTTTCAAATTAAGCACATATTCAAGTTTTTTAATGCCATAGATCAATGGAAGAACAAGGCACATTACCAAATTTTATGGATTGAAGATTTTAACATCCAACGGTGCCAATAAATATCTATTCCTTTCAAATAACAAAATATAATCTCTAAGCTTTTATTTAATGGACCAATCTCTTAGATCTAAAACTATAGAACTCCTACGTAGAAAATGAATCATTATCACTTATCATATACGAAAAGAATAGATCATGAGCATAAAAATTAAAAATAAATAAGAAATAAATATCATCCATATAAAAAACGATAAAATAAAGTTGTTTCATGGGCTTCTTTTGGTTTGCTACATCCCAAACTAGGGTTTGAGAGGTAGCATTTCATAAATTGAAACAATTATAAAAAAAATGTGTTATTTAAGCTTAATGGTCAATCATAAATATACAAAAAAAAAATCATGTACGAGTTCAAATAAAAAAATAATTGAAAATATATTAAAATGAATTACAAAAAACATCTAAAAAATAATTTTTAAAAAACAAAAAAAATTAGAAAACACTTTAAAAAAAATAAACAAAAAATAATTTAGAAAATACTTTAAAAACAAACATGAGAACAATCATTCACTCATCGTAGTGAATGGCAAGTGAGCTCCTGCCATTGTAGTTGTACCTAAAGAATTGGCAGCTACTGGAGTGCCTCGTGTAAACAATCATGGGATAAATGGCCTCTCCCTGTTTGGAAACATACAAAGCTGGAGTTTTCAGAGGGCTTGTATCACTCCGTAATGGACGACGCTTCTCGATCTGATGGGACCAATGCCGGCCATTATCTCCACTACTAGTAGGCTAAGGTAAACCCAACTCCATTATAAGGTGCAAGACTGTCTCGTTCAGGCTCGGTTCAAAAGAAATCCAAAACATACTTGCTTCCACCAGTTATGGCCACCTCAACTTTTGGCAAAAGCCTTTTTATAGAGTCGAGTTTTCTTACAACAAAAGCAAATACAATCAATTGTATAACGTGTTCGATCGGTCATTGCCATCTCTGTAATCATCACTACGACGATTATTGTGATTGGACATATTGAGTTACTACATTACAGAGTACAGCTGGGTGGAAATGATCTATTTACTACACTTGATATCTTCTGTATAAATAATTTGTCTCTAGTCTGACTGAAAAGATGGATGTAATATTATCCATAGTTAATTTTAAAATAAATTTATTTATCGCGCATGGATATTTCCATTAATATTAAAATCAAGTGAATTAGCTAGAACCATGCATGTAAAAGACAAATTTTCGTAGACTAAGGAATTTAAGATAGTCGCTAGGAAGTTTCCATCGTTGTGTCCTTTCCATCCATACTCCATTATTTTTCCCAACCTCAATCAGAAAAGACTTTCACCAAGAGGCATCGATGAAAAGAAATGTGGTGGATACAAGTCAGAAGGAAACCTCTATATCACGAGCTATGCTAATTAAAGGTCCATTATTTTTAGCAAATTGTCTTGTTCCCATCGACTTTAGAAAGGTTATTAAGACATGAAATTGCCCGCTCAATCAGCTGTAGCATCAGCTGTCCAACTCCTTCGAAATCAGTGTTTATTTGTTGCCATCAGACGATCACAGCTTGACAAACATGGATTATATGATCTATTATCAAATATTCAAATGTCATGATCAAAGATAAGAATGCAATATTCATCTTCGTATTTCCGAGTGGAGTGCAGGGCGATCTATGATTAAGTCTAAGTTCAATGTAAATAAATATATGAGAGGAGATCATACTGTTGGATTTAAAGTGAGTTTGTACTGTCGATCATGGCAAAGGCCGAGTCCAAAACTACTGTTACAGAGGAAAAAAAACCCACTGTAAAACTGTCTAGCATCGTTTTATTTAAAGAGAACGATCGTTTTGTTAAAATACCAATTGAGTGCCAAGATTTTTAGAATATATATATATATATATATATATATATATATATATATATATATATATATATAAAAGAAAAAAAAGTGCGAAAAATCTCTCGAAAACACTTAGAAGTCTAATGGTGGTTCAGACATTTGAGTATGTGTTGTTCATTCTGTAATTACACTGTGTGACCTTCTCAACACTTAGAATAACAAGGTCCTGACGCTTTCACAAATTATGCAATTGGGACCAGAGGTACACTCAGTAGTTCCTTCACATGCATGTAAGAAAAATGGCTATTGTTCGAGGAAGGAAGGAAAGGAGAGGAAAAGGGCCCTCGACATGGTGTCTGAGACAGTTCCAGCCTGACCCTACAAAGGAATTGCAAAACCAGCGAGATTCATCATGCTAGCAATCCTTCGATCACTAGCAACTGGCAAGCTGGATGACACACTTCTTCTTTATTTCATGTTAGGTGGTAACATCTTATTTGTTTCTTTCTTGAACATGCCAAATGGATTCAGCAACAAGTTAAATGATGTCCCCTCGGCCGGTAGGTTAAGCACCACGAGCTAGGGGCCATCCCTCACTGTCGTGGAAGAGGGGGGAGCCTCTGAATTTGCTTTCAAAATATTAATAATGAAAATAATTGAAGCTCGATCACCACCTTCCATGATTTTCCTTTCACGTGCCCTGTCTGTACCAGGAAAACAGGTGAGACTAATAAACAAAATAATATGAATGATAATGAAGAAATTACCTTTCAATATCTCATATTCGATTTGCTGCGTCAACCTTAATCTCTGCCTTGAAACAAGGATTTTGCTGTGACAAATTAATAATATTCATTCTACTTGAAAAACTATAATATGATATTTTTGAGACTTCGGTCCTACGTGCAAGTTTAAAGTCAATAACCATCTCGCCAGTATCTACTGCAGTGCCTACGAACTCGAACTCGAGCTTCACACTATACAAACTCGTAAGTTGGGCTCCACGGATCCCATTGAAGCTAAATTTTTCTGATCAGGACCACACCGTCCACAAGGCCTATCTATCCTCGGGCTAAACCTTGGTCCGAATCTAGGCTTTTATGCATACAGCCCGAGGGACTGCATGAGGAGATTGTGGCCTATGGGTTGCGTGACGATGGGATTCGGTAAATTAGGCCCAGTGCAATGATGCTGCCTTTATGTTCACCCTCGTTAGGTGTTCGAGAGAAAATAATTTTTCCCACGAAGTTTATTGTTCCTTGCACAAGCCAGACCAAGCCTTTGATGGAAGTTGTCTCTGATGATGGAAAGATTCTGGGTTTTTTTTTCTTACAAAATAAATATTTTTTGCTTTGATCCATACTTAAAAGTTATTTTTAATTAAAAAAATTATGATAAAAATGTGTTGCTTTTTTTCATGAATAGAAATGGTAAGTAAAGGTGGAAGTTTATAATTTTTATTTTTAATTGATTTAAATTTTTTACTTGATTTTAAATAATTTTTTTATTAAAATAAAAAAATTATTTCTAACTAATCATATTTATAATTAAATTTTGAGTCAAGAGCTATAAGCTCGTGAAAAGATAGAATTGAAGCACGGAATATAAAAAAAAACCATGAAGGTCAATCATTCAAAAATTAAGTATTAAAAAATAAAATAAAAAAATTAATAACATAAAAGGATTCCAAAGAAGAAGATAAGGTAACCGAAAAGGAAAAAAAAGATTAGCCTACTTGAATTAACTCGTTAAACTTATAAGCGATATAACAAAATTATGGTAACTTAATAAAAAAAATCATAAAATCTATTGTTTTTTAAAAAGTGTGTCGTAATAATATCAAAAAATAAATTAAGTCCATAAAAAAATAAAAACTCCTATTACTCATAAAACTCATGATTCAAGCCATTTAATTAGAAGCATGAAACTTGAAAAAGCTATAAATTTAAAAATTTAAAAATCTAAATGTGAAGGGATAAAATTGAAAAAAAAACAATAAAAATCAAGTTTGAAAAACAATAAATGAGACAATAAATAAATTTAAATTGAAGAGCTGGATTGAAAAAAATCAATTTTATAAAATATTTTTTAGAAAAAAGAAACTACCAAAAAAATTAAAGTCAAATTTAAAAACAATTATTTCTAGCTAATCATATTTATAATTAAATTTTGAGTAAATAGCTATAAGCTCGTAAAAAGATAAAATTGAAGCACCATATATAAAAAAACCCATGAAGGTCAATTCTTTAAAAATTAAACATTGAAGAATGAAATAAAAAAATTAATAACATAAAAGGATTTTAAAGAACACAAAAAGGTAACTTAAAGGGAAAAAAAAAGATTAAATTACTTTGATTAATCTGTTAAATTTATAAGGAATGTAACGGAATTATAATAACTTTATAAAAAAGATGAGTAAAAAATTCATAAACCTATTTTTTTAAAAAAAAAAAATATCTAGTTGTGAGATCAAAAAATAAATTAAATTCATAAAAAAATAAAAACTCCTATTAGCTCATAAAATTCATGATCTAAGTCATTTAATTAGAAACATAAAAATTAAAAAAATTATGAATTTTAAATTTTAAAAATCTAAATGTGAAAGGATAAAATTAAAAATAAATAAAAATAAAAATCAAGTTTGAAAAAAAAATGAGACAATAAATAAATTTGAATTGAAGGGCTGGATTGAAAGAAATCAGTTTTATAAAATATTTAAAAAAAAACTATCAAAAAAATTAAAGTCAAATTTAAAAACAATAACAAACTAAATATCTTGATTAAAGAAAGGAATTGGAAACAATTAGGAGATTATAAAAGAGATAAAGGAAAAATAAAGGAAAAAAACAAAACCAGATAAAAAAAACCATTAAAAAAATAAGACCATATTTAAAAACAGCAAGAAACTAAATATCTTGATTAAAGAAAGGGATTGAAAGAGACTGGAAGGGCAACCTTAAACAGCTGCAAGCCTTGAAAAAAACACGTAACCAAGAAAGGAATATTATTTTATTTAGTTTGAAAATGTCAAACAATAAAAGTTGAATCATTAAAAAAATGGAAAGGAAAAACAATGGAGTTAGAGAGTCTCTGAAAGGGAAGAGAATCCAGAGAGTAGCTTCACGTCCTAAGACGTGCCCGGTTCCCAAGAGACATACGTGGGAGGGTGAATCAACTCCACGTGCAAAGCTGCCTCGTATTTCGTTCTTATTTGGAATCGTATCTTTCACTGCCCTCTGAAGGAAGAAAATAAAGCAGCAGTATGCCAGCACCGCATTACATGCCACGTGGAATAACACCAATTGTACACCCATCAAAAGGTGTAAAATTACAGCATCAAATTGATTTTTTTAATCTTATTAGAAATCGCTCCCAAATAAAAGAATAAGTAGAATTAGTTTAGTGGAAGCTTGAGACGATCCCGATAAGCCCTTTTCTTTTTATTTTATTTCTGACATATGGTCTATTACTTTTATTATAAAAAAAAGATATAAAATAAAAGCTTTGTGCGATGGGAAGCAGTGGGCACTATTCCAGGGCAGGTAGTGTTCACTAAGTTCCTCCCCGTTTTGTTTATTGAAAGGGATCGCTATATTCTTTTCATGGCTTTCACAAAATTTCTTTTAACTTTTTTTTTTTAACTTTTTGTTTATTGTAGGTTATATTAGACTTGATGCACATTAATCAATTAAAATTTCTTTAACTTATTAAATATTTAATAATTTTAAAATTTATGATACTTGAATTATTAATTTTTATATAATAAATTTAAAATCTAATCAATTAAACTATTCATCCCAAGATTAAATTTCTTTAGCTTTCTTTTTTAGAAAAATACTCTATTTTTTTCATATTTTGTAATGATATCATAATAATTTTATAAAAAGTTAAATTAAAAAAAATACAAAACTTATTTTTTAAAAAAAAAACAATGTCTTGTAATGAGTCTATAAAAAAAAACTTGTTAACTCGTAAAACTCATAATTTAGCTTATTTAATTCGAAGCATAAAACTTGAAAAAATCATGAAATTCCAACCTTAAAAATCTAAATGTGAAAAGGTAAAATTAAAAAATATATATATTAAATTATAAAAAATATATAAATATAAAATTAAAATTAAAATAATAAAAATCAAGTTTTAAAAAAATAAGAAAATGAATAAATTTGAATTGAACAGCTAAATGAAAAGAAATCAGTTCCGTTTAGAGTTTGTCGCTACTCTTTCTAATAATTATATTTTTTAAAAATTAAATTATATTTTTATTTTTACATAAATATAATACTGCCTTCACCGCTTCTTTTTCCATGGTTTAAGCAAACAAAAGTAATTTCTATGGATTTTGCTTAGCCTTCTAGAATTGAGTCTAAACATGCCACGTCACTCCATAACAACAAGCTTCCTAGCTACGACTGGTTTGCAACGAAAGGTGGAAAGTGAATCATTTTTTTTAAATAAATTAAAATCATCTAGGGAATTGCCCCTGCTTAAGACGAAAAATAAGAATTAGTAATTATAACTTAAACATAATATCTTAGTCACCACACCCAAGCTCTGCTCATCCATGTATTTAGATGTTGGACTCCATTATCAACAGTTAGGTGCTACCTTTAACTTATTATTTTTTTTAAATTAATATGAATATTCAGGTCTGTTTGTGTGTACCATACTTAATTCTACGAGCTCTAAAATTAACGATCATATAAATCTCTAGTGACCATCATACGAGCAACCAAGAAAAGAAAATAAATCCCTTAATCTCGAGTTTTTACCTTTTAACTTATTATTCTTTGGTAATTTGAGAGCTATAGACTGTACTGGAAGATCACAACTGTTTAGTTTATATATTATGTAATTGTGTATAATTAAGTTAATCTTGTAATGAAATTATATGAGAAACTTAACATAAATATTAGTTAACATAAATATTAGGCATTTAAAATATAAAACAAAATTATATGCTTGAATGCTAACACGCTTATTACTAGGGGTGTTAAAAAAAAACAATTAACCAGGAAAAAAACAAATTAAAAACAAGACAAAGAAACCAAGTGAACCAGTTCAACTGAAATTAAACCATCTAATAATAATAATAATGTATAAACTGAAAATTTTATCCCAGCCCTAAATCACTTTCCCCGTACCCTCTCTCTCGATCTCCCTCATCTCTGATCTCTACTCTCTACTAGCAAAATACTGGCAGAATTTGATTGGAGTCCTGAGGAATATGAAGAGAAAGCTTGACAGATAAAAGCTTAAAAATCTGGCTTTTTAGAGAGAGAAGCTCTGGCCTCTCTACAGAAGCAAGAAACAAAACAAACGAACACATTTTTCTCCCCACTGTGTGCCGTCAGTCAAATATGGCCGGCAGGAAACCCATAATATCTTGTTTTTTCCTTTTTTCCTATTGTTTCTTCTTCTCTTTTGCCTCTTTTTTCGAATCTAGATCTAGTTTTTTAATTATATTTTTAGGTTAGCTTTTGGTGGTGATTGGGGGGCTGGTACGAGTTCGACCTTTTTGGTTGAGAGAATCCAAAGGCTGGCCATGGTGAGGGTGTTCTCATAGCATCTGTTGTAGAGGGGCTGCTGGCCAGCTTTTATGTTGTCCTCTTGCAGGCGCTACCGGAGCTTGTCTCGGTGGTGATGGATTTGTGGTTGAGAGTGACTGGTTCGGGTATGGAGGAGAGAGGATGAGGGAGGTAACGGGGTTGATGGCGATCAACGGTGATGAAGGTTGTAGTGGTGGGAGACGATGATAGTGGTGAAGTGGTTTGTGTTTGTAGTATGTGGAGGAGAATAGAGGTTGTAACAGCCTGGTCTAGCGGGTGGTTGATTCTGGTTCGGCTGTTGCGAAAGCAGTGAAAGTGAAGGAGGGTTGTCGATGTCGACAAAGAAGATGGTTTTGGGTTTTCCGGATTTCAAAGTAAAAAAAACCGGCCTAAACCGAACCGGTTCGGTCCAAGACAAATCTCTTAGAAATTGAAAAACCATATTCAGTTGGATCTTTTGCCCAAACCAAACTGAACTGGAATTTAAACACCCTTACATCGAAGCCGGGAATGAATGTAAACCGTGCTTTTATAAGATTTCTTTATTTTATTAAAAATAATAATTTTTTATATTTTAAATCGTTTTGATTTTATTGTATTAATTTTAAAAATAAATTTTAAAAAATAAAAAATATATATTATTTTAACATATTTTAATATTAAAAATTATTTTAAAAATAATAAGCAAGATAGACTCACACATGCAATCATATAAAAAACATATCGAACCAGAGTGTAATTATTGTGAAGCTAGTAATATGTTGTCATATGTCACTTGTTCTCGAAGTTCTATTACCGTGACTTGGTGCAAACAAGTGCAACAATCAACCTCTCATAGTTTCAAAATAATAATATAGGTGGTAGTCAAATTGTAAAAACTTGGGATTAAGGGGTTTGCTCCCTCTGTGGTCTTAGGTTCGAGTCCTTGGTTGCTCA
>NW_011499889.1:1149084-1242575 GCF_000495115.2 Populus euphratica | reverse complement strand
CCACCCCGCCACATCAAATTTCAAAATTATAGTTACGGGTTCTCAAAATAATATAAATTTTATTTTATAATTTAAATTATTAAATTAAAATAATTATTTAATATAATATTAGAATCTTGATTATTAAGTGATTATGAATTTGAATTTTATTATTTATATTTATTTAATAAAAATTAAGTACAATATGGTGTGGACTTGTACAAATTTCTCATTCAAAGAGCTTTCACTAAGTCATATTTTAGTGTTTTATTTAACAATTTAAACTATTGAATTGAGATCATTTTTTTACATGGATAAGAATCAACACCAGATGAGCAACCGATCAAATATATTTACTAACTATTCTCTCAATCATTTTTTTACATGGATAAAAATCAACACATGAGCAACCGGTCAAATATATTTACTAACTATTCTCTCAATCAATGAACAATACAAGAAAAAACAACAAGAATCAATAATGATTTACTTTATATATACTAACTTTTTTTATATACAAAAAGCTATTTACATTCCATCACAAATTATAAAAAATTTTAAAGAAAAAATATTGGGTATGTAGGTTATCTTAATATATTTTTTATATAAAAAATAAAATATAAATTAAAAAATCTATTCAAGTATCTAATTAAGCGAATCAATAACAATCTACATGAATAAATAAATAAAATCATTAATAATAACCAAAACAAGAATTCAAAAAACTAAGAGATGAATATAAATTAAGAAATTCAATCATATAAAATAAGATATTTAATTAATTATATTTACTGAACTTATTTATTTAAATTAATAAAAGATAATACAAATAAAAATACAAGTAAAATTGATTGAATAAACCCACATTTTAGAAAAAATTATACAAAAGCGAACATATAAGAAATTTTATAAAAAAATAAAAATAAAATAAGAAATCAAACACACACGTACACACTGAAAATAATCCAGAGGTATCACTTGGAAAATCTATGCATGGGTTCAAAGACTTCGAAAACAACAATTAACAATTAATAAAGATGAATAATCATAGGTTGACAATGAATACTGCTATGGACATACAACAGTCCATGGCAAAAACGGAGACGTCGCGTGTGACAAGAAGGTGTCTAATACCTATCCTAGTTAACTAGTACACTAGTAGAATTGTTAATCTAATTCCTTACATCTCGTTAAAGTGGCATCAAGAAATAAGTAACTTAATGAAGAAAGAAAGAAAATAATAAAAAATTTAAGAATTTGATCAGTCGTTCCGATATGAAAGGCTAATAATATCAATAAAAATCATTGATATTTATATTTATATGAACTTGGTTAGTAGTTCTCGATAAGAAATATTAATGATATCAATGAGAATTATCGGCATTGGTATTTACCTAAACTTAACTTTATTAATTATTCTCGATACAAGAGATTAATAATGTCAATAAGGATCATTGGTATCGTCATCTATCTTAATTGATTTGATGTTCCTTATATAAGAGACTAATAATATTAATAATAATCACTGATACTGGTATTTACCTGAAATTCAATTAATTATCTAATGATCTGGTAACTAATTATATTAGATGAATTAATATCAATAATGATATTATTTTGTTTAGTGAATGTGAACATGAACTCTTAACCTTTGTTCATAGACACATGAAATTAAATGTTCATTTTTATTTTTGTATGCTAGGTTACATATAAACTCCTATATTTTATAATTAATATGTTATATGTTTAGTTGGATGTTTTACTGAGCTGACATGAAATTACTGCTACAGTGATAATGTGAGATAAAGTCTAAGATTGTAGGACTACAAACAACAACGTGAATAATAATTTTGTTTCACTCGATCAATCTACTGGGTTTGCCAATTTATTCAATCGATTGATTAACGAAATGAACAGTTAAAATCTCTCATATCTCAATCAGTTGATGGAGTCGGTCCATCATTTGATTGTTCGATAAAAAAAATCTAAGTACTGTGAAGGAAACCAGTCGACCAAATTGTTGGATCCAATTAATCTGTTCGACTGATTAAATTGATTATAAATTGTCATAAAAAAATAAGATTGTTATAAACAATCTTGGCCAACAGCAGTAATTCTTTTACTATTTAAAAGCTTGTAAATAAAAAGGAACTCAAACTTTTAATCAATAACTCAAAATTTTGTTGATGTTAAAGATAAAAATATATTTTAACTATATAAAAAATTAAAAAAAAAAACTAATATATCATAACAATCTTTTAATGACCAATGTCGAGTGGAAAAAAAATCAAAATATGCCGCTTTCGAAGGTTTTTTTTTTTTGTCATCCAAAGATTAAAAAGTATTTTTAATATAGCAATTCAGAGCAAATTATACCTCGTACTACCATGAATGTCCCACACTCTATATACTTCACAGTAGCAATTCATCTAAAGATAAAGAATAGCATTCTGAAAATTATATTTTTCTTGAGAATTAATCAAATGATCATTTAGTGTATAGAAATGAAATATCCCGGTCAATAACATATACAGTAAAAAACTATTTTTGTATTTGAAAAAATATTAAAGTGATTTTTTAAATTTTTTAATGATTCTAGTATATTAATATAAAAATAATTGAATTAAATTATTTAATATATTTTTAAACAAGAATATCATACATTGAGTGCCGCAGCTGCAATAATTGAGTGGAAATGTTGACATTTGACATTAGGGAAATGTTGGTTGCTTTATGGATGCCGGGTCCGTTGAACTACCCAGGGATTATAATAATAGTTTAAAATGTTTTTATTTGAAATATATTAAAATAATATTTTTTATTTTTAATATTAATACAGTAAAACAATTAAAAAAATACTAAAAATTAATTTCAATTAAAATTTTCTGACACCCTACACCAAATGGCCACTTAAATTGCAATGAATTGATGGTACAATTAATGTTTGGTGTCTCCCCCCTAACATGGTCTACCGCTCCAATTTAAAGAGTTTCTGTTCTTCATAAAGGAAAAGGGCTCTCATTCAAACAAATAAAACGCGTCCATACCCGAAATTTTATGCATTTTTTTTATTTGGCTAAACTTCCAACTAGTTTTAGAATCTCTTTATTTTTATATTTTAAAAATAAATTAAAAAAACAGTGTCAGTTTTTAATAATTTGACATAATTCTAAAATATATATACAGAAACTCGTAATTGATTGAGAACTCAATTCAACTTTATTGCTAGTCACCCTCCTAGCAAGGGCCTCGTGCCTAGGCCGGCAGCGGTAGTGCAGTGTAAGACATCAAGAGTGTGCACGTACAGTTTGGGACGTGATTGTAATTATTTTTAAAAAATATTTTTTATTTTATAAAAATTATTTTTAAATCAGTGCATTAAAAAGATACAAAATATATTAAAAATTAATTTTTAATAATGGTCGTTAACTTCAGGACCCGTGGGATTAGTCGTGGTACGCGTAAGCTGGCTCGGACACCCACGTTAATTAAAAAAAAAGAGTTGTTGTGCCGTTTCAAGTTGATTTTTTAAAGAATATTGGAGTTTTTTATTTAAAATTATTTTTTATAACTAACACCGTAAGAGTTGTTGTGCCTTTTCAAGTTGATTTTTTAAAGAAAATTGGAGTTTTTTATTTTAAATTATTTTTTATAATATTTAAAATAAATTTTAAATAAATAACAAATATTATTTTTATATATTTTAAACTATTTCAATAAATAATTACTCCAACCACCTCTTGATCAAAACGAATCGGAGGTCATCGCCCTGGATTAATTACGTGATGAAACTACCTCGTGGCACGACGGCAATGCACCTAGGGGCCACGGTGGTGCCGTGCGCCACACCACACGTGTACAGTGTTCAGAGATTCACCAAAATACGGGCAGAGTGACTGGTTTCCCGTGATTCAAGGGCAGGGGCCCGTGGTAGGGGAAACAAAAACCTCGTAACAAGAGCCGTTCGAGTTAATATATTGATTTCTGTAGCATGTGCAGTGCCCTATAATACTCGATTTGAGCTCTAGCTTATTTTGTCCTTTTGCACCTTTATTAGAAGAGTCAAGAAAAGGAAGGTCCTTCACTTCATAACACATACTGGCATCTTGTCCTCCACAATAATTTGCCACGCACGTATATACGAAATATAATTATTTTTTTAATCCACTGTACTTGTTTAATACGCGAGGATCTTGATCACCATCGAGGGAAGAAGACTGCATGTGAAAGATTCTATGGTGTTCTACAGGATTATTATAATGGGTAATTGGGTATTATAATATGGCAGAATTAATACAAATGGGATGTTTGCAATTATTATTTAATTATGCATCCCCTAAATAAGATATGACAATTAATTAAATTAGCATTTCAAAAATGAATTAACGAAATACCTTTCTTTCTTTTATGTGCGCTCTAGTGAACGATGCAGCGCTATATATTTGAAATGCATAAAAAAAATAGTTGAAAATATTAAAAAATAGTTAACTGATTAAATTTTAAATTTTTTTATTAATTATAAATTTAAGTTATTTCAGATTTATTAAATATTTATATTATTATTAACTTTAAATTTTATTAAATTAATTAAAAAATTTATTTGATTAATTAAAGTTTACATGTGAATATTTACTATTAATTAAAAAGAAAACATTAACATTGAGTTGAAAAAAGAGTTGTCGTTCCCTTTTCTTAAAAAAAATTATTTTTACAAAAGTAATAACTCCAATAGGGACGTGGGATGGTTGTGCTGAAGATATTTCTTTCATTCGGTGAACTCCCGTTTCACCTTTGTCTTCTGCACAAAAGGCCAGAAAGGGCGCTCTCTCTTTCTCTCTCTCGTCATCTAACCAACACCATCATCATGGAAAAGCATGGGTGGGTGTGGGATCCACCGTTGATGGTTTGGGGAGGGGGCCTTTAGTGGGTCCCGGGGTTTGTGAAAAGAAGAGGAGGATGAAAAGGACAAAAGAATAGGTGGGGCCAGAGCAAGAGCAGGTGATGTGAGCGGAAGGGAAGGTGGGTGGTATGAAACCGTGGGTT
This sequence comes from Populus euphratica, assembly GCF_000495115.2. Taxonomy (NCBI): domain Eukaryota; kingdom Viridiplantae; phylum Streptophyta; class Magnoliopsida; order Malpighiales; family Salicaceae; genus Populus; species Populus euphratica. The sequence goes on along the minus strand of NW_011499889.1, from coordinate 1,237,553 downwards.
TTGGAAGAGGTGATGAGAGTACGACACTAGAGTACAACGTCCTGTTTGAGGCACCAGACTACGGCTACTCCTACTTGCACCCTCGAGAGCGTGGAAAGCCACGGAATCTGCTACGACGCACCATGATTATGAAACCTGACCAGACGGCGAGGTGACCCGGACGACTTGAGGACATGGCCTGATCTCAAACCATAAAAACCCTTAACGTGCACTTGGACAGGTCAAAACAAGGTGATCTACTGGGTCCACTCCAAACTTGAGATATATATATATATATATATATATATATATAGTGTGTATATATAAATAAATTGTTTTTAGATTTATTTAAAACCCTTAACTATATTGCACTTGATACCTCGCATTATTTTATAATATATGTTAACATAAATTGTTTTTTGTTTTTTTAATATAAGATAAATATATATAGTTTATATTCATATTAATTGTTTATTGACTTTTTGATGTGAGATAACTATATTACATTTCACGCCTCACATTTTTAATAATATATATTCATATGAACTGTTTGTTAATTTCTCTATATAAAATAATTATACTGCACCTCATACCTCGTATTTTTAATGGCATATATCCATATAAATTATTTTTTAATTTTTTAATATAATATAATTATATATAATTTATATTTATGTGAATTGTTTATTAACTTTTTGATGTAAAATAGCTATACTACTTTTCTTGCCTTATATTTTTTATAGTATGTATCCATATAAATTGTTTTTAAATTTCTCAATATAAAATAACCATGCATGGTTTATACCGTGCATGGTTTATACCAACGTGATATTGAATAACTATATTGCACTTCCTGCCTTACATTATTTTATAATCTATGTTCATATAAATTATTTTTTTATTTTTTTAATATAAAATAAATATTCATATTTTATATTTATATGAATTATTTATTAACTTTTTGACATAAGATAACTATACTATACTCCAAGCCCTTTATTTTTAATAATATATACCCACATGAATTGTTTATTAATTTCTCAGTATAAGATAATTATACTATGCCCCATCCCTCATATTTTTAATAACATATATCAACATAAATTCTTTTTTAATTTCTTAGATCAAGATAATTATATATAATCTATATTTTACATGGATTGTTTATTAACTTTTCAGCATGGAATAACCATATTTCTCTTCATGCCCAGCATTGTTTTATAATATGTATTCATATAAATTGTTTTTTAATTTTTCAATATGAGATAGTTATATATAGTTTATATTCATATTAATTATTTATTAAGTTCTCGGTATTTGATAACTATATTACATTTTATGCCTTGAATTTTGTTTTATAGTTTAAATTTACACGAATTGTTTTTTAATTTTTCCACATATAATATTAAAACCCAAACATGTATATTTTTTATTTTTTCATGATGACCTGTGCCGCTTAAAACTCAATTACCTGGTTAAATCGATCTCCAAGCCAAGTTTAAGTTTAATAATTATGATACACAATAAAAAAATCAATTCATTTTATTGGAATTGTGATTTCAAATAAGAACAGCAACATGGAACAAATCTTATTTACTTTTTACTTTTTACATTTCATATACTCCCCGGGGTGTAATTAAAGCTCGTAGCTATGAAAACCGACACAAACTTTAGAAATATACTAGAATGATCATGTAAGACGCTGCGTGGTAGATCAATCCTTTTAATATAAAACAAAAAATATGCAAGTGTTGCTAGCATATTTTTTAATAAAAAAATTATTCATGAATTCGACACACATATATAAGATAATATTTTTAAAAAATACCGATACAATGATATATTAAAAAATATGTTTTAAAAAAATTATTGAGATGATAATGTATAGGATCCGTCATAATTAACTGGTCAAATCTACAACATATGTCATGATATCATGATAATTCTATGGAAAAAAATCAAAATAAATTATGAAAATCGATTCCATATTAACTCAATATTAAATGAAAAAATAAAAAAATATTAAATAAAAAAATACAACCTAAAACAATTAGTGTAAACTCGTAACTCAGACAATAAAATCAGGATAAGTCCATATAAGGAAAATTAAGTAAAACAACAAAGTTTGATTTTCAAGCAGCCTAATCTTTAAAAATGGAATGAAAAAAAAAAACAACTACAATCCACGTGGGATGTCATTTCTTAATTGAATATTTATTTTTTAATTTTACTCTTCAACAACTTAATATTTTTCTTTTTATTTAGATTTTTTTTAATTTCATTCATGAATGTCAGGTTGTATAGAAATTAGAATTCTTAATTTAATTTATACAGAGTTATCACGGTCTTGTTGGTATATGTTTTTTCTTCTTCTTGATTTTAAATATAATATTAGATCCACTAGAAATTAAACTTTATAATTTTTTATAGATTCATATTAATCCAATGACTCGTACATAATTTTAAGAGATTAGCCTGACTTGACCTAAGTTTTTTTTTTAAAAAAAATTATTTATTCATACATAATTTTAAGAGACTAGCCTGACTTGACCTAAGTTTTTTTTTTTAAAAAAATTATTTATTTTTTTATTTCATCACCTAACACTGTATTGATTAAAAATTAAATTTTGTAAAGTTTCAATAGGTTAAACATGGGTTGATTGTGGTATGTTCTTGTATTTTTTAATTTAATATTTTTTTTATTTTGTCATTTAATATCGAATTAATTAAAAATTAATCTTTTATACTAGATTACTTTTTATATAATTATCACAGTCTAATAACTTGAGTCACAAATTTATTAAATTAATTTGAATCAATTTAATATATTATCATCTTAGTATTTCTTTTAAAAAAATATCATGATACCAATATTTAATAAAAATATTATTTAATATAAATTATATCTTGAGTTCACCATTAAGATTTCTTTTTTTAATAAAAAATGATCAAGAAACTTTTTTTTAATTATTAAAAAAATGCTCAGCATAGCGAGAACAATGAATTAAACCACGGAAATCTTGAAATATATTTACCGAGAGATCACAATTGGACTTCATTTGAGGATACCTTTCCCATGCTAATTCAATTTCCAGAAAGAGAAACACAGAGAATCAAAACTTCATGGTTACAAAAGTTAACCATCACATGCATACACGTAGCTAAACAATTCAATGTTTTCAGTCAAAATTCATGTTTCTTTGATTTAATAATGAAGTCCGTACAAAGAACAAGCCCTTGACTGAGGACACTGTGAGCGTTACATTAACGCGCAATGCATGGGCGTTGCTGTCTCAAATATTGCGTTACAACGTTGGTCGCTGATGGGGTTCCGTGGGAGGGCTATTTTAGGGCCCCCAAAGCGCTTTTCCCCTTCATCTTGATGAAAATTACAAAAATACCGCTTGTACAATATACCAGCAAGGTAGAGAAATGACACTTTCGTAATTAAGCGATCAAACAGGGCCAGTTGATCCGTAGCTTTTGTAACAAAAGAATAAAAAAAATCAACTGTACGTGGAGATGCAGGTATTTTCGAGCCAATAGATTCATTTGCACGGATTCTTTTTTGCCTGCCGTTGTTTATACCTTACCCCTTCTCTCTTATGCTTTAAAAAACTGGCCATTCCCCTTCGCCCACTCATCTTAATAAAGCCACTGCTTCCTTCCTTCCTTCTTCCACCCGCTCGTCTCCTTCTCTCTCTCTCGAAACTTGAACAATAGGAGGAGAAAACCCAAAGCAGCAAATTACCTTGGAACAATAGTATTATTTCAATACCGATATTACTCATGGTTTTTCAATCTTCAAAAAGGCCTTGTTTCATAGAGGAAGATGATGGTTTAGCCTCTCTTGCAGATATGGGTGCTGGGTTTTCAGGAAACCATCACCCATTCGTCTCCAGGTCTCTTTGTTATGCGAGGAGATGTAGTTTCAGGAACCTGTCATCTCTGGTGCCTTCTCCAAGGTCGGCAAGGTTTTGTGACTTTAGATTTGACGATCACCAACCCCACTTCTTGGAAGCTTGTTTCCTTTGCAAGAAACCACTTGGTGACAACAGAGACATCTTCATGTACAGGTCAGGAACTTCTTTCAGTTCTAGTCACCGTTGATTTTGTAAAAATAAACTTTTAGTTTGAATCTAATATGACCTGCAAGACCGCCTGTCAATTATTGGGTAACATGCAAGTTATTCGTAGAAAAACTCTATTTTGGTACATGGACATCTGGGGTAAATTGGGTGTGGCTAAATTTAGATTTCGGTTTTTCCTTGTAATCTAACATATCGTGGAGCAAGAAGTTAAGAATTGGATTCTGATTGGTTTTTATTATCTTTTTCAGAGGAGACATTCCGTTCTGTAGTGAAGAGTGTAGACAAGAGCAAATAGATATAGATGAAGCCAAAGAGAAGAACTGGAATCTCTCTTCATCTATGAAAGCATTAAGGAAAAATGACCAGAAGAAATCCACGTCTCCTACTAAAGCTCAGGACTTCTCTTCTCGTGCGGGCACTGTTGCCGCGGGTTAAAAACGAAATAGCAAAAGAGGAGGAGTTTATTTTAACCTAAAAGAAGTATATATTTCCTCTACATAAAAAACAGAAAAGGAAAATACGAAATACTACTATGGTTTGATGGTGGTTTTTGTCCATATATGAAGAGCCCTGAAAGAGAAGGAGCTTGTATGTATGGTTTGAAGATGGCTCATGTCCGAGGACATAGAGGAAAGGAACAATTTTGAGGACTTTTTTTCTTATCTTTTTTTTTTCTAACATATAACTGTGAATTACTACTATGTGAGAAAGGGTGTAATATGGCCTGTTAGATCCTGATCTGGCCTTGTGTAGTGCCTTCTCTTTTGTTATCTTTTAACGCAAATGTGGTAACGCTTGATCAGCGAGGAATGATAATGACAAGTACATCTCTTTTTCAGTTCTCTCCGTCGCCCTGTCTCCTTTCGATTTTTTATTTTTCAGTGATTCTTTGTAGCTTTTATGAGAGCTGGTTCTTGTGTCTTTTTATGGCCATGGAAGTTTACAAGAGAGAGAGAAGATGCTTTCCTGGTACGCCGGAGCTGTAAGTGGCCTGGTGTGGTGGGATTTCAAAAACAAAAGGTCTTTTTCGGGTAATATCAAAAGCAACTTTCCTTCCACGGAATTTTTAAGCGCTTTTGTCAGTAATTTGTCGAACCCGACGGATTTCTCAGGTCCCCAACCCCACTTGGGCAGTTGCTGTTTGCCATGCCCTTGTGATTGTTCTTTCCCCCCCGATTACGGCCACTGTGATTGTCGACGGGGACACTATTAATCAGCGATCGGGACCTCTATATAATTGGTGAGAGAAAACACTTGCTACACGACAAGCAAGGTTATTCATAAAATAAAACTTTGGACCAGTATCTATTTAAAATAAATAAATAAATAAATAAATAAATAAATAAATAAATAAATAAATAAATAAATAAATAAATAAATAAATAAATAAATAAATAAATAAATAAATAAATAAATAAATAAATAAATTGAGCAGCTGAAATTGTGAAATGCTGGTGATTTTACGCTGCCAGATTATATTGAAATGTATTTTTAAAAAATATTGTAAGTTTGAAAAATTATCAGAATATTTTTTTTATTTCTCGCACCATTATATTAAAATTATATAAAAAAATAAAAGCATTAATTTAATATTTTCCAAACACATGCAATACCAAACAAGCTAATCGGGAGGTGAGTCAATCAGCCAATTCAGGAAGAAGCAGATTCTTACTTTGAGTGCAAGGGATGGTTGTTAGATGGTTGAAATGCCTATAAGCATATGTGTAGACCATCTTCAACGCAACATTTCATTTGCTAGGCCACGTCCCTCTTCGCAAGGAGTTGGGAGAATACTTAATTACGTAAAAGAGTTTTAGCATTGGTCCATGCAGGTTGAATTAAATTTTTTAACGTTAAAATATTTTTTGATATTGTTAATATTTTTTAAATAGAAAAAACATATAATTTTACTTAAAATAAATATTTAAAATTAGATTTTTTTAATAAACATTAAGATGATAACATATTAGATCGATTTGGGTCAACTTGGACTAATCTATCAATCCACATATAAGTTAAAAAAAAATAAACCATATAATAATTGATCCAATGTGATTTAGTCATCTTGGCGGGTTCAAAAACAATCCGGATAATCGATAAAAATATAATTTAACTCAAAATAAATATTTAAGATTAAATTTTTTTAACAAACATTCAAAAGACAAACATATTAGATCGATTTGAGTAAATTCAGGTTTGCCTGTCAATTCATATACAAGTCATGAGATTATGATAATTTTACAGAAATCAAATCAAAACAAATGCTCAATTTTTAATAAATGTAATGTTGAAATATAAAAAAAATCAATTAAAAATCCATAGAAATGATTCGAGTCATCCTGAGTTAACCTTTCAAACTCGAGATCCGGATCATGAAACTGGGATAATCCAATAAAAAATAAATCAAAATAAATTATGAAACCTCAATTGAATGTTAAAAGATAAAATTAAAAAAAATAATAAAGAAAAAATAACTCGAGTCAACCCATAACCCAAGTCATGAGATGAAGATAACCTCATATAAAGCAAACTAAAATAAAATCATGAAGTTTAATTCTCTATTAATATAATATTGAAGGATAAAATTAAAAAGAAAAAAAACCTGAGTCATTTAAGTTAATACATTAAATCTATAGTCCCCAGTAAACCTCATAACAAGTAAATCATAAGAAATTATGTGGCTTAGTCCTTAAAAAAAAATATTAAAAGATAAATTTTAAATTGAAAAAAATGTATAAATTAAAAGAAAAAAACTCAAAAAAAGTAAATTAAAAAATATTATTCAAATAAATAGTGTTAGGTGAAGAGGAGTGAAATAACTTTAAAAAAACCCTCTAATTTTATTTATTTATTTAATTTTCTTTCAATGATGATGTTAATTTTGTTTCCAAGTAGAAGTTGGAGTTTGAGTAAATCAGACCCCAGATTCCGTACTAGACCTGAACCACTAAATTCGGGGATGCCCATGGCTTAAATGTATTTCTCTGATAGGGAGAGGATTACAGCAATATGGCCGGCCATTGCAGAATGGCTCGAGTAACTCAAACAGGCTGTGCCGGAAAGGGAAAGAAAGCTAAAATCATGAATAAAAACAGTTTTAGATTAATGCAATTTGAGTGAGAAATAATTTTCGAAGTTGCCTGCGGTTCTTTTCGCTGGCTGTTAGCGAGGGGCGTCGGAGCCTTACAGGGATGCGCACATCTTCGAACTTCAACCAAAAAAAAAACCCTAAAATGAAAGGTATGGTCATAGACATATTTTATTATTTATTACTATGATATAATTATCATATTACTCTTTAAAAAAAATAAATCATATTTCCATCATTTAACATTTTTCATTAATCATTAAAGGAATAATAGGAGATATATATATCTTATCCAACTTTTTAAATACATTAAAATAATTTAATTACTTTTTCAGTAAAATTTTAAAAAATTGGCACACAGTGGTATTTTTTTTCTTTTAATTTTTTAAAATACGGTTATAATAAAAAGCTAAAACATGAGGCAAATTCTTTGTGGCCATAAACATATTTTTTTCTATTAATCGCTAAAATATAATTATCATTTTTCCTTGCTAATAAAAAATCAAATGCCTTCGTACTGGGGTCATGTCAGTGTTTTAGCACAGTCTACTGGTCATTGAGGGAATGCTAGATGTTTTAAGTGTATTTTACAATTTTCCAAATACCTTATAAGCTAAAAAATTTTAAATTAACACACATGAGTATTTCTATCTTTCAATTTTTTAAATGCAATAAAATCACAAGCTTAATTACCATTTAAATTCCAAAAATTAAACTATGCATCAAGAAAAAATTTAGTTATTCAACAAGCTTTAAGCATTATTTAAATAGAAAAAGATATTTTACTTTCATCGTATCATTAGAACCATCATTATATTTTGTTTTTATTAGTATGTCTTGTCTTGGCGGTGATTGTGATGGGATGGTTTATTGCTAATAGAGTTTTTTTTCTTTAAAAGGTACATATTAATTTTTTTGTTAATATTTTAATTTTAATTTTTATTATTTTGATTTATGATTTATATTTTTGATCTTTTTGTAGAAGTTTTATTTGTTTTTGATTTTATTATTCAATCTTAATTTGTAATTTTTTTTTTTAATTTTACCCTTAGTCTTTTGATTTCTAATTTTTTCTATAGCTCTTTATAGCTCTTTTACAAGAGCTTTATTGGATTTCAATTTTATTCTTCAATTCAAATTTATGATGCATTATTTTTTTTCCAATTTGATCTTCATTGTTTTAAAATATTTTTTATTAAAGTGATTTTTATTTTTGATTATATCCTCTAATTTGTTTTTTTTTAATTTCAATTTTTATCTTTATTAATTGTTGTTATTCGCTTTGTATCCTTTTGTGTATATTTTTTTTTTATTTTTTTATTTATCAATATTTGATTCGCTTGGGATTTAGCTTTTACGGTTTTTTTGAGTGTGATGTTTCTAGTCTAACGACTCAACTCACATATTTGAATTGTTTAGATGGGCTGACAACCTTATTTTTTTACTTGTTTTCTCCTTCATTCAACATTGGTTTTTTTTTTTTAAAAAAAATAGATTTTGAAGTTTTATTTTTATTTTCTATCAAGTTATTCCAATTTTACAGATTGAGTCACGAGTTCGACGAGTTAACTTGAGTTGACTTATCTCTCATAACCTAAGTTCATATTTATTATAACAACTCTGGTTGACTCAAACTATTTTTTATTCAATTTTATCTTTTTAATTTTAATTGTCTGAAAATTGAATAACATTATTTTTCTCATTTTGAGAAAAGAAGGAGTTTTTTTACCCCTAAAATCTTGATTTTTAAATTTTTTCTGGTATATTTGTTATTTTACGTTTTTTTTCATCCAATTAAAATAAAATTAATAAATCTGATGAGATAAGTTTATAGCCATAATCACTTTTTCCTTTTTTAAAAAAGTGCTTATAAAATCTAAATATTATTTTAAAAAATAAAAAATAAATTATGCTGCCCCTCTCCGGCCGCGTCCAGTGGAATACCAGATCTATAAACCAAAAAGCTAACCATTGAAAGATAATTTTATTTCTTCACGCTCAAAATTTAGTTGCGCTGTGTCTCAACAACAAGACAATAGGAATCTTACTTCTAACTCTAGTGGTGACATGTCATCGGTCTTGTTACTATCATTCTCATTGTCGCCAATGACATTTCGAAGAACTTCTTTTTTTACTCTAAGGTGACAAAGTTGTCCTTTCTTTCCTTTGAAATATTAATATTATCTTTCGTAAATAATCCTATATTTGATGCCAATTATTATAGTCGAGTTCTTTGGCCTCTATAAACAACAACATCCAAGTAACGATGAAAGTATTACTCTAGAAGTTAAGATATTATGGTATTTTTATAAAAATAAAAATAAAAATTTAATTTTTAAAAAATATACCTATTAAAAAAAGCAGTCAGAAATCTTGAACACGAATAATTTCATTCTTTAAAAAAATAAAAAAATATCTAAATAATAACAAAAAAAACAATAACATCTAGTACCTCACCACTATACACGTCTTTTATTGCATTCAATGTTAATTTATTTAATCTAATATTCACATTATATTTATAAAAATATGCATTCTTTTTTTATAAAAAAATATTTCACCGAGAAAAAGTTAAATGTGAGTCATAAAAGATAAAAGAGGACCAACTAGGATTGGTCTAAAGATAATTTAAGTTAAATAAGTCGGGTGAATTGAATATTTTTTTTATCATTTTTAAATATGAGCTCTGTTAATTTATTTTTTTAAAAGTTTTATTTATCCTCTTCTACCACTCAATCTCAACTCTACGAATTTGTGCTCTTGATTCTCATGAAAAATATTAAATAAATAGAGAGATCGAGTAAATTAAGTAACTAAGTAACTTAATGGTAGAGAATGATTTGAGGCAAATCAATTGATGGCTGTTATCAATTTAGATTGATTTGGTTAAAAACATTATGTCAATTAGGTGGGCTCGTTGAGACTAAAACACAACGGTGGCTGAGGTCTTTTATTTCTTCTCATGAAAGGCCGGGCCTGGTTGGTGTTGGTGAGCCCGTCCACGTATTTCACTCGTGTTTATTGTTGTTGTTATTATATAATAATACTAATTTAATATTAATTAAATATAAAAGATAATAAAAAATTAAAAAAATATAGTGAAACAAACAAAAAAATATTCCAAAGCAAAAACATCAAAACTTATATTAAGGTGCTTTTTTATATTTTCACAATAGTTTTTTTAGATATTATTAAGTTAGATTATAAATAATTTGATATTTAATCAAATATATATATATAAGGGGCAATTACAGTGCACTCTTTGATGGCATCCTCTCTCTGATGGAGGGACATATGTTGATGGTGGTGGTTCCGTGATTTGTTGTTAATAAACTTTTTATTTTTATTTTTTATGAGAATTATAATTTGATATTATTTATTATTAGTATTTCAACTTAAATTTTTATTTTTAAAATTTTTAATTCTAATTCTTGATATTTTTATAAAATTTTTATTTATTTTTAGTTTATCATTTCACCCCAATTTGTTATGTATGTTTTTTTAATTTGATTCCTATTTTTTTAATTATTGTTTGGGCCTTTTATTAGATTATTTTTTTAATTTTACTATTCAATCAAAATTTTGTTTTTATTTTTATTTTAAACTTGATTATTTTTTATTATTTTTTGAGCATTTTGTTCAATTAATTTTTGTTTTAATTTCACCTTTAATAAAAAATAAAATTTATTTCATATTTTAATTTTAACTATCATTCTCTTAATTGTCATTTTTTATTTTGAATTATTTTGTGTAATTGATATTCTTTTCTCAAGTTAATTTTTTAACTTGAGAATTAAGTTTAATTTTTGTTTTTAAATAAGATGTTTCCAATATAATATCATGGTTTATAGATTTGAAAAGTTAATATATACTAACTTTTTTTTTTTTTTTTTACTTTTCTCTCAATTTTGTGATTTTTTATGTTTTTTTTAATAGGTTTTTTTATCCAATAAACTGGGTTTTGGATTTGACAGGTGAACTCAGATAGACTTGTCATTTATTTCCTGAGTTACATTATATGTTTTTCATACTAATTCAAATTGACTCGAGCTGTATTTTTTATTATTTTTATTCCTCCAATTTTATCTTTTTATATTTGAAGAGTTAAGAATTAAACTATATTATTTTTTTGATTTATAAAATTAATTTTCTCCATGTTATTATTATCAATTTTTTTTTAATATGGTGCATTTGTTGTTATTATTATTATTATTTTTAACTAATTAATTAATTAAAACAAAATCAATTCTTTATCATTCTTTTCTTTGTATGATATCTGAAAATTTTATTTGTTTATTTTTAAGAAAAACACCCCGCAACTTAGCGCGGGTACACGGTTAGTTATTTTTCAATTCATCGTTGCTCACTAAAAAATATTAAAAGACGGGCTGTGGTATCATTTGATTAAAGTCAAATCAAATATCATGTAAAGTGGGATTTTGATTTTATCTCAGTTCAATAAGAGAAAACTAATTTATGTATTGGAGTGTGACCATTGGATCTGTCGGCAAGAAAAATAATAAAAAGAACGAAAGAAGAAAATAAAAATTACAGAGAATGCCATTACCCGCCATCTTGAATACTTTTCTGACAGAGACAGACATGATTAAACTGCCTTATTATCCATAACTAACAGTTACAGATCTCACTCTCTCTCCCCTCCTGTCAGTCACAAATCTAAGAAAAACACAACACAGAGACACAGAAAATGGACGGTCTGATCAAGGGCCTCATGGACGTGGCGCTCGACCACCTCGGTCAAAAAGACGATGAATCCCGCGATGAACGCTCCAGATCATCGTGGGCTGAGGTCATTTACCACATCCTATGTCTTTCTCGGTCGACTGCATGTCCTTCATTCTCTTGTTTTAATGTATGTATGTATGCATGTATGTTTTGTTGCTAAAATGCGCAGGTGGTATCTGGCGAGGAGCAGGACGATCGGCAAAGTCAAGCGTATAATAGGAACAATCAGTGGGAATCACATGAGGTTTTTTCTTTATACTTTGTTCTCTTATTGATTGAATTTTGAAATTGAAATTGCGCATTGGGTTTGGTTAATTAGTTTTTCTTCTTCACTGTTGGCAGAACGAAGGAAGAAGAAAAGAGGGGTGGGAGACCGAGGGTTCGAGACGACCCCAAAAGGTTCTTTCTTTTTATTTTATTTTCTATAATTTCATATTTTTGAGTTTCAAGAGGATCATTTAGAATGTTAGGTCACTTACCCTCAATACCAAACATGAGAACGATGGTGGATTTTTAATTAAAGAGGAGGAATAATAATAATAATAATAATAATAATAATAATAATAATCTATCTGTGCGGAAAAGATTAATCAGAGGATGATGATCTGCCTTTTTCATACAGTGATGTTAAAGGAACTGTGCCTATAAAAAAATAAAAACAACCTTGATGTTACAGGAAAGCATAGCATTATGCGGTTAATCTGCTCTTTTGTTTCATTTGATTCCATGTTTCTGTGCTCACTGCGTATATGTATTCATCAAAATACTAAATATTTTATAGGACATGAATGAAGGGTATGGAAGAAATGAAGGTGTAGAAGAGCAGCATGATTATGGCCCGAACCATGGGAATAGAAAGGTTGGTTACTGGATTTTGCGATACATGCTTTGATTTACTCTAATATCATTGATTAAACCATTATTTTCTCATATTTAAATTTCCCACACAGGAGGATGGAGGAGAGAGTAATGATGGTTGGGAGACCGTGGGGAAAAAACATCCTAAACGACCACACAAGGTATTTCTTTTATAAGGTACATGGCGATGCAATTGTTAGCAATGTTTGGAACGTAAAGACCAGTAAGGAATATGATGTATTTCTATTAAGTATATTGCTGTTTGGTGCTGGCAATTTAAGATTTTTAGCTTTGATCTACCCCCACCCCCCCCAAGAAAAAAAAAGAAAAAGAAAAATTCCTGTGTAAATTTGGCCAATTTGTTGAAAGCTGGATCACGGAAGGGTGTATGATATTAATATAAGCTATAATGATGCTAAATACAAGCTGTAATGTCTATAATTGATTTTCTTGAATAACTTACAATTTTTACTCGTATCAGAATTGTTAGTTATTGCTTTGTCGCCCTGCTTATTCGATTGCAGAATCTTAAAAGAGTCTGAAATACGTGTATTCAAAGATGATTTTTCCTAGTCACAAATATGTTTGATGATTTGTGATATTGTTTGAAAAACTTGTTACCTTTTCTTCTTCTAAGACTTAACAGCTGGTTTTTAAATATTATATTTGACAGATCCAGATGGATCAATGGAATGGATACAAAAGACCTCCCAGTGAACAAGAATACTCTAATGAAGTTGAAGAGAGTGCAGGAATAGGACCTACAGAAGAGGAGCTCGCTGACTTGTCACAAGCTTGCAACAGGCTTTGGGAACTTGACAGAAACCGTTTGGCTCCTGGCAAGGATTATCAGATTGATTGTGGGGAGGGGAAGAAGGTCTATGAGAAAGAAGATATGGCACAAGGAAGCTTATTTAGCTGGCTGAGTGATGATGTACTTAGGAGGCCAACTTTTTCTCGTTTCTGTTCTCTTCTGGACAATTATAATCCAAATCAAGGGAGCAAAGAAATTCTTACATCTGAAGAGAGGCAAGAGCAAGCAGCTTTTATAGAAGAAATTAGTAGAACTGCGCCAATTAAATATCTTCACATGTATCTTGCATCCAAAGGCATTGTATCCGAAAATTACCAAGATTTTAAAAGAATATTGACTAGTCTCTGGTTTGATTTGTATGGTCGAGGTGGTACATCCAGCTGCTCTTCTGCTTTTGAGCATGTTTTTGTGGGAGAAATCAAGCAACGTGGGGAACAAGAAGTTTCTGGCTTTCATAACTGGCTTCAGGTATGCCTTGTTAGAGTTTCTTTCAAAATTTTCTCTTATATTATTTATAATTTTTATTTGAACGTCGTTTCTCCTACTACGGTGGCTTATTCTTGCATGCTCAGGCTCCTTTAGCGTCTTTTATTGAACTGACTTGCTCAATGTAGAAATTGTAATCCTGACATGAGTAATAAGGAAACTGTTATCATCAAGGATGATTGATATCTAACCTCACGTCAAGTCTATCCATAGTTAAACTTTTTTGTAAAATGCACCTAAAGTATGTTGATTATTATTTATAAGATATCTAACCTTGCCTTCACTGGAAAGATTCAAGAACAAATCAGTGATTGCCAAAAAAGAAGGGTTAACATCTTTATAGATTTATGGCTTCCCCCCACTTTTAGTAAATCAGAGAAATATCTGTAAACAACAACACTGGATACTGTTTCCTTTTGATCTAATTTTGTGAATGCAGGGTCTTATTTATTTGAGCAATTGGTTAGCTAACATGCAGAAAGCTGGTCATTCATCATCAACCTAAAATCAGCTGATTCATTAGTAGTTTCTATATTTTCCTGGAATCGTACTTAACACATGTTGAGTTTGAATTCTAGAACCCAGAAAGGGATTAGATTGTATGATGATTCTGCATGTTGAGTGCTTAAACAAATACTCTTGTGGATAGGTTTCCCCTTTTCTTCTCTCTCCCTTTCTTTCTTGTTTTCCCCTTTTTATATGGTTTGCTTTCATCTTTTGTTGAGAAATGCTTAAGAGTTGTATGTCTGATTTAATGCTTTCTTTTTCACTCAATCAGTTCTACCTGGAAGAAGCAAAGGGGGCTGTTGATTATCAAGGTTATATTTCTCCTCGGAGAGGTGGACAGATTGTAAGTGTTCTTATTCTGACTTTTGTTCCAGTAGAATGCCGAGTTGCAGCCGGTAATGAACTTCAATTTCAGAGGAGAAAAGAAAATCCTTGCAGTAAATAGTACCTTTATTATGTGTCATCAGCATTTATGCCATTTATCCCTACCTTGCCATGATTCTTGATATTCCTGTATTAATAGGGATTTCTTCTGTTTGTCACTGAATGAGACTCCGCCTTCTCTACGGTTTACTCCGCCTCGTTATAACTCAACTCAGCTAAGCCCACCAGTTTGGTATAATCCATCTAGTTGCCACGTGTGGAAGATGCAATTTAATGACTGTCCAAGTTCTTATCACAAGCTTAATAATGATTTTATATAAAATTTCTCGCTTTGACATCTTTATTTCTCGAGCCAAAACTCATGTGCCTTACCAAATAAGGGGTAGACTGTGTATAGAGGGAAGCATTCAGTTGTTGGCTTTCAAGTCCTGGTTTTTATGGCTGCAATTAATGTCGACCCTCTTCCAAGTTCATCTTGTTGTACCTATAGGACAATATTAATCAAGATACATACCGTCGGTCATAATATTTAATGTAGAAAGTCATCAAAGAAACAGTTTTTTATCCCCATTTTCAATTTGGGGTTTAACACTCTATTGCTCTGCTCGACTATTATGGAATCCAAATGTTACAGATGAATGCTTGTTCTGCATTGAATTGCTGTTGCACCTTATATAAAATCTGACCTTGACTATTTCCATTCCGCAGCCGGACTCAGAGAGCCAGGTGCTTACAATCCAGTTTGAATGGAATGGAGTTCTGAAGTCCGTGTCAAGCACCTTACTTGGAGTGAGTCCAGAGTTTGAAATCGCGTTGTATACTCTCTGTTTCTACGTGGGTGGAGAAGATAATTACGTGGAGCTGGGACCTTATCCTGTTAACATCAAATGCTACCGTCTCGGAGATAGAATTGGGTCTGTGTTTCCCGCAGCGTAGCGTTGAATTTAGATTTCTCTAAGTAGGCTACATGAATGTGCCTGAAAACTCTTATTGAAAAAATTGTATGATGGAAACCAGTTTTAAGTAGTTCAATTGTCTCCAATAAAAAAACGTGAAGGAACCAACTGCCATGTAAAAATCTGGAATAATTACAGACAGGATTGTACTTAACATGGCTTTCAGATTCAACCATGATGTGTTCCAGTGTTACATTGCAGGTTCAAATATTCTTGGATGCTTTCACATTTTTTTACAATGCTGTTCTTTATACTGATTTTTACCATACGTCAATCCATCATGGGTTTTTAACTTATCTATTCTTTATTTAGTTTTTAACTTATCCATAGTAACTCCAATAACAACACACTTAGTACTATCAGAAGGAGGCGAATCAATAAGCATCAAGTAAAGCCACCCTAGGGCTTATGAGGAATCACATGTGCATCAAGTAAAGCCACCCTATAGCTTACGAGGAATCACATGTGATTTCTTTTTTTTATATAGTTAAACTTGTTAGATTTTAAATTTATTTTATAGAAATTATTAATTTGAATTTTATAAATTTTAATCACTATAAATTTACATAGTTATTAATTTTAAAACCCGTAAAATTTATTAAAATATGTACAAATTAACATAAACATTTACATTAATATGAAAAATTAACACATATCTAAAAATGATAAAATTCTTACTTACTAACGGATGTAATACACAATAACATATTAGTTTCTTATAAGTTTAGTGATTATAGTATACGCGTTTATTGTTTTTCAAAAAACCAATAGCAAGTCACTCGTGTTAAAATTATAAATAAAAATGAGTTTAATTAATAAAATAATCATAATAATAAAATTAAAATTAACTAAATAAAAAACACCATAACTCCGATAACAACACACTTATTATTAAATTACTTGCCATCATTAAGCTTACGAGAAGTCACACGTGTTTATAAATGATAGAATACTTACTTGTTGACCCGGGTAATATTCACTTAATAGGTTAATTTTTTATATTTTTAGTGTTAAATTATTTTTTTTAAAAACAATCATTTGCAGGTCACTCGTGTCACTCACCTGCAGACAAATACTAATGGGGTAATTTGATTTTTTTTTTTCACAATGCTGGTTCGGTAAAAAAACTCCTGATCTGGCTGGCTTCACAAGTTTTTGGCATTAGCCACCGGCTTTTATTTATGTCTGGATGGTGGCGAGCATGCACTGTTTTCAAGATTCAAATTTAACATGAATGTATCTCCGGATCTTGGGTATAAATGTTGATTTCCCAAAACATCTCATTTTCCAGTTTCCAATACGATGACATTCCTTAGATACAAACACACAAGGGCTTCTTTTTCACTACTACTTCTGTTTGAAACACACAGAGAGGAAACCTTGTTGCAGAAAGACCCTCCTCTGTTTTTTATTTTGATAGATTTTTTCTTCCTGATATTTCAAATTTGAGTCGGTGAAGTGGCTCGCAGAGGCTTTTGAAGTTGGGAATAGACGTCTGAAAAGAGACCTCTGGATTAGAAAATATCAGCAAGCAGGAACCTCAATAATGGGAAAAGTTCTGATGCAGCCATGAAATATCTCGTAAGAGTTGTCCAGGAAGATTTTATTTTATTTTTCTTGTGGTGGAGTCCCCTACTGCATCCCAAGCGATATTCCTAAAATATCAATAAAATTAAGCTTGACACAAAAATTGATATTGGGGGCCATTAACTGCGTAATATAATCACAGAAGCATTCAAATTCATGTTCCCCAGCCGAAATGTATGACCCAATGAAGGAGCATGGTACCCGGGCATGAACTTACAGGAAATGGATGAATCTCTCTAGTTTTCGCTTGCAGGACGGCTCTGTCCTTACAGACAGGCCTGGCTTACTATAAGGAAGGTGATCACAAGAATAACAATTTTTTTTTTAATTATTATAAGTGTTTGGATTAATTTATGAAATTTAAAATTTAAAATTATCTAAATATTTAGTAATCTGAATCTGAAAAGACTCAAATTTATTATTATCGAGAAATAAATCTAATATCTAATAAGTTAAATTACCTTGTATTAAAAAAAAAATTACAAAAAATAAAAAAAATAACGAACTTGGTATAGGGACAACGTGTCATTACACCTACACGAACCAGAATACTCTTGCTAGAAGGCAAAGGTAGGAATCTGGGGAATAATAAAAGAAAAGGAATTATATAAAAGATAAAATTATAGCACATCACGCATTTTGTCATTATTGAATAAAATATACAAATATTTCTTAATCCAACGCTAACTTAATCATCGAAAAGACTTATGAAGTCCCTGAACTGGTTTAGCTTTCTATTTTAGAAGCCTGTAAATTAAACTGACATGGAGCGTTATTTATTAATTATTAATTAGATGGACAAAACTACGTTCAAGATGAGGTCGGGTACATTGACTAGTTTCTTTTTTATTTAAAAAAAACATAATCGACCATATTTGATAATGATCAACCATAATTGATCAAACAGGATTCTGTTGAAAATTGTATTTGTTTTCCTAGTTGTTTTATAATTTATTTCCTTATTAAGTTATAGAGTTTTAATTTTATTTTTCTATCTAGCAGCCATAGTCTTATTTGATTTGGGTTTTCCTATATATATATATATGCTGGGTTTAAGTTCTTATATCAATAACTTCATGTGTTAGTTTGAAAATACATCAAGAAATAATCAAAATTTATGAAATAAAGACTCTTTAGAGTATACCAAGGTTTTCTCTATAATTCTCTCTACAATTAAGAGTTGTAAATTTAAACTTGAGAACTCCAATTTTTTTTTATCTACAATTTAGGACGTAAAACTTTTGGGATGTTGAAAATTATATTTATTTTCCTAGTTGTTTTAAATTTTATTTCCTATTTAAGTTACAGTGTTTTAATTTATTTTTTCTAGTTAGGAGTCAAAATCTTATTTGGTTTAGGTTTTTCCTACACAGGGTGGGTTTAAGTTCTTATATAAATAGCTTCATGTATTATTTTAAAAAGACATCAAGAAAAAATCAGATTTATGAAATAAAAACTTTTCAAAGCATATTGAAGTTTTCTTTATAAATTTCTCTACAATTAATAGTTATAACCTTAGACCAAAAAATCCTAGTTTTTTTTTCTCCACACGATAGTAAAACTTTAAAGCTAGATTGAGTAACTCTAAAGCTATAAGTTGTGTTTAGCTTGAGTAACTCTAAAGCTATAAGTTGTGTTATGAACACAAAGAAAATGACAACAAAACCTTACCACGACTCTCTCATGTCTGTCCTCTTAGGGAGTTGAATGGGGAAATGAAGAATACGATTTTAAAATCAGGTTGTGCACGTGTAAGTTTAATATCAAAACATATTTTGCTTAAAATCCCTCATTTTTTAAAGTTTGAGTGTTATTTGGACCAATTCTAACTCTTTCTATTTCCACCAAATAAACCATTAGAAAAGCTTGTCTTTTTTCCATGTGGACTATAGTTTTTAGAAGGTTTTGAGTTTCTCTAAAACCTGTAAATTAATAGTTTTTTTAAATTAATTTTCTATGTTAAAAAAATTATGTTTGAAATTAAATCCCTTTAAAATTCTAACTTTGATAGTGAGTGTACTCCATTTTTAATTTGACACATGCCAATTAACCATGATTTTAAATAAAATACCAAGAAAATATCTATTTGTTCATGGAAAAAACTTAAATGGGGCTTGATTGATTGTATACCGGTCCAGTTTTGGATGCCTTAGTTGAAACCCTTAATTTTTGACAATAGAAAAAGGGTTTAATGATCTATTTTGCTCAGACTTGGTTATGCCTTGATGTGCAACTTGTAACTAGGTAGGCAACTAGGAAAAAAAAGATATGTAGTCATTACAACTTGATACATGAGTGCTGTACGTTAAAATTTACCAAAAAATTAAGACGTCTAGACCAGAAGAACATGTTAAATTTAATTACAGACCAGATTTAATAAAGTTCAGACTCGTATAAATAACAAGTCATATTAACTCAAACATGTAATTAATAGAAATTATCTTGAATGAAATCGGATGATTGAGTACTTACTAAAAGCTACCTTGAACTTTTCTATTTGAGGAAGGATGTTAGGCAGAAAATAACAACAACAACTACTACTACTCAACAACAATTTCACTGCGATTCAATTAAGTTTAAGGGAATTTCAAAACTTATTTATCAAGTTCATATGATGTTCAAAACTTGTTTGTGAAGTAAGCATGTAATTGTAGGTTGATAACATAATGCTTGTAAAAGCAGGTTTATAATTATAGGCTAACAACAGTATACTTGTAATTTTTATTACCCAAAAATTAAAAAAAATACAAAAACATGTTCTTTCAAATCAAGAACTCCATGAGTAATTTAAAACTCTATTAATTGAAGCCGGCATAAAAAAAACCTAGGAAACAATGAGCTAGGAAAATATACTTGAATATCACTGAAAATAAATAAGCATAACAAATAAAACGGAAAAGTATGTCTCTCTTAAGCTCGTTATATTGCTAGCATTCCACGACATTGACCTAGAAGGCTGGGATTCCGGGTTATCATCAATGGATACAACTCATGCCATGGAGAACCAAGAAAAAAGAGCACGTGAACTTTGAACATTTGCGTGGGGGGACCCTTGAGCCAGTTGCCATGCAAGATGACAACAATAGCTTCAATTTCCAGTGCGAAAGAAATTAGCGAAAGGGGTCTATTCCTCCCGTCCAAATTCAGTCTTAATCCATCTCCAAAGAAAAATATAGCAAGTTCCTGTTATTCTCGAGATGATATTGAAACTTGATTCTCCATGAGAGAGAGAAACAACGACACCGGCCATTGAAAGTTAATCCCATCTCTCCCCTTTCAATTTCAAATTTGTATTTGCAGAGAGAGACAAAATCAACCAAACGAAGTTGATCTTTATTTTTCTCCTGCATTTAGATTTTTCCACTAGATTTAGATACATAGAGAAACATTCCCTTCTCTTTTGGCGTTGTGGCCTTCAGAATGAAACCAAAATTTACCACTACGTACATACCGAGAGAAACACCGCATTCCTTTCGGGATTGTAGATTTTAAAGTGAAATCAAATTTACCCTGACAGAAAATGTGGAGTTGCCGGAGTTTCTACCTGGAAAATGCATCCCCGCTAAATGTTTAACCCAAGAACAGGCATATCATACAAGAGCCTGCATATGAAGTCATGCTTAACCCAAGAACAGAAATGAGGAATCCCCCCATAGATGATTGTCACAAAATTACAAACTTCATGATGCAATGTTTTCTCAGTAGCCAACACCTGGGACCGTTGCTTAGTATTTTTTTAATGGTTTTATAACAAATCCAGGTAACAGTAGCGTGCATGACAACCTAGAGGTTATGGATTTGAGTGCAAGGAGGCGTACCTATTTTCTTAAATGTGACGTGAATTATCATTTGAGATTTTTTTTAAATAAATAAAAAAAGGCTGGTCGACATGCTATTTGCTTTCTTAAATAAGCAAGAAAATAAAATAAAACCGGGAGGCCTAGGCGATGTGACTGGCTCTTTGATGTTTTTTTTTTTCTTTTTTAAAACTCTAAAAATAATTTATCAAATTCACTTACTATTTATTTTTTATATAATTCTTAAATATCATTATAATTTTTTATTTTAATAATTTCTTTTCAATTATTATTCTGAATTTGATATGAAAATAACTACTAATAATAAATTATTTTGAAAAAATTAATTGTTTATTGTTAAAATATCTAAATAGATATATTTATGATTTTTTTAGCTTTCAATCATATAAAATATAGACATGCTATTTTGATATTTTTTGGTTAACTTACTTAACAATCATTATTTTAAAAAATAAAAAAATAAAAAAATAAAAACAATACATCTAGTTAAAAGTACAGTGTTGAATAAGAAAAACAAGAGATATATTGATAGAAAATTATTTTTATAAAAAAATTCAAAAAGTTAAATAATATTGTTAAAGATTTTTCTGAGACCTGAAAAAAATCTAAGCCACCGCAATATAGCACGAACATCTAAATGAGTATACATCTATTTTACTTATTAAAACTATAATATTGTCTTCCAATATATTAGAAGTGAACATCTCGTGTGTGTGTGTGTAAGATTTTATAATCACTATTTGCCTCAGATTCTCAAAATGTGAGCAATTTAGAATGGTGAGGCTGTGACATATATATGTAGTTTTTATATATGTCAAAATATTTAAGTTTTAACCAATAAAATCTTGACATCTACAAAAAATATTCAACACCACTTTGGTTATCTTTCCATGCATACATATAAAATTTAAAAAAATAAAAATTAAAACATAATTGACAATAAGTTGAAAAAAGGGAATATACAAGGAAAGTTTTTTCTCAAATCATATTTTTTTGACATAAGTTTACTGTAAATTCTGTTTTCTTAACCTAATGGAAAACCCATATTATAAACTTTGGTAATTTAAGATGCATATTGAATATTTCTCATTGAGATGTAAGAAAAAATAAAATCTGGTATATTAGATCAACCCATTTCAAATTAAGTTAAACATTTTTACATGTATATATGATATCTACTGATATTTTTATTCAAATACATAATTATAACGATTATATATGATAACATAATTAAATTACTAAATAACTGATTATATACGAATAATCAAATAACTAGATTAAATGCAGACCATACGAATAGTAAAGAGACACTGCTATTGTCAATTTGTGCCCGAAAACGACATATATGTTTTCAGCTTCGAAGATCATGTCCTCGTGTCTGATTTTCACTACATGGTTAGTTTCCCACAAGATTGGTCTGCACAAATTCCTTTTCCACCTCTTTCATTTTCCCCTTTTCTTTCTAATTTTTCCTTCGACCCTTGTCTTTTCATTCACAGTCTTGTTTGTGCGCGACGTGCGTGTGTGTAAGAGAGGGAGAGGAAGAGGTAAGATTTTCATATCCTCCACCAATGGTAATGAAGGCTGACCACTAGGGCAGCATACAGCTAAGCTCAAAAGATCGTTGCTTCAATAAAGACCATAGTATCTATGTCAAGGTGCGAAGATCCGTGATGATCTTTTCCATCAACTAGGCTTTAACTATATCCATCAAAACTTGTATGCTTCCTCTACGCCTATCAATTAATGCACTTAATTTACCAATACACCATCCTCATTTCTCAATTTGTCTTGAAATAGGGATGTTTGGAGCCATCAGGCACGTATTAAAGTTACTGCAGTGATTAATGCTCAGCTCCGTTATACATGTGTGAATGCATATCGTCATCATCAATTGTGAAGAAGCGCTTTGAAAATTATGAAAAGGGCAGAAAGAGTGAAGGATATCAGAATGATTCACTATACTTGCTCATGTAATTTCAAAAATGCATTCCTCTACATGACAATGGCACTCACAACGGTCAAGACAAACAAAGCAAGCAAGCTTCAGTGATTGCTTAAATTTCATAAGGTTCGCTTTTATCGTGTTAAATGGTGCAACAAATTCAGAAGTGCCATAAAAAAAATTGCGTAGAAGATTATGTAGTGAAAACAGAATGGTCCGGATCACTGGAAAAAAGGTAAACCTATACAAAATAATAAGACAGATACGGAGAATAAATTAATTCATCAATACAATAAAACCAGCTAAAAGCTTCTAACGCACATGAAAATTCGTGTCTTTATGGATCACAGATTAAGTATCATCATTATTAAATATTAAATCTTGATTTGTTTCTCTATTTATGCTCTGTGTCGAAATCCATCTCATACCAAGCACTGACGCCAAAATGCTCATGTAGAGAGAGAGAGAGAGAGAAAGAGTAAAACATAGTTAAGCCAGACCTAGGGTATTTTCCATGAGTAAAACATGGTTAAGCCAGACCTAGGGTATTTTCCATGAATATTGCTTCTAAAGGTGTCCATATTTCTCAACACTACTGGCAAAATATGGAACAACTTCATGCGAGATAAATGCAATTTCAATCTCATTGCTGAAGAATTGCGTGGCAGTGAAGTTAATTCAACTAAGCAGCCGGGCATGAATGGCTTGAAGCATACAGGAAGTAAATTCCAAGAACAACGAAAACAGAGACTTGTTGCTACCACACGTTTTCCCAATCAGTCCAGTCTCTTATCCGAAGCTGAGCAGAGCTTAAAAAAGAAAAAAAAATCAAGATTTTATCTGCCACATAAAATCATAAAAGTAGGATTCGAATGAAGATAAAGCCGAATGGAAGCAAGCATATTTTGTGGGGTAAGCCAGGTAGTGGCAAAAGAAAACCACCCATTGCTCACCAATCCAAGATATTTGATGAAGTCTGATAACAGAAAAATTGAAAAGGGAAAATACAATCCCTCTATCACTAACTCGTATGTTAATGATGCTACTCATGTAGTCTGATATTCACTAGCAAGTCTAATATCCTAAAAAGCTTTTGGAGTCCATGAACTTCGTATGATATGCATCCATTATAATTTGGAAGGGAAATGTTGAGCAAGAAAAAAAATATTAATCCAATAGTTTCAAAATAGAGTTCAGAGCAATTTTCTGCAGTTTACAGCCATTTAACTTCACAAAACATGAATTTCCTTTTCACAGAACCTATTTCATGTGAGAAAACTATTGTGCATATAAGTCGTTAATTGATTAAATTATTATAATATTTTAAAAGAAAAATAACATTTAACTTGTGTCTAGGGCCCTTTTTTTAACTTAACTTTTCAAAGCACTGTATAGTTACTCTATTGTTATGGCTCTTAAAATAAAAAAATTTAAAGCTTGATATCAGGGATTTGTTCATAATATCACATATATATTTTTTTTTGTTATGATCATTGGTCTTTGGGTAATATTTTAATTAATATTAATAATAATTAAAAAAAGTTATTTACAATTGTTTTTGGATCCTTTTTAAATTTTTTTTTGGCCTTCAAGATTTGGTTTATTTTAATTTTAATTTGTTTCAATATAAGTTTCATGATTTTTTCATCATGTTATACTACATATCACGAGTTCTACATATTAATCTAATGTGTTATTATTTTAATATTTTTTTTAAAAATATATTAACTAATATATTACTAGTTAAATATTTAAAAAATGTTTCAGCTAATATGCATTGAAGTTTTGACTTCCTAGCATCTTTATGTTATTTTTAAGGTTGAAAAAAAAATTCAGTCAACAACCCCAAGTAAAAAAACTAATAGATATAAAGGAAGTAGAAAAGGATACGGTGCTTCACTATGCATATAAACAATTAAGCACTTTCCTTTGTTTTTTGATTGTCTAAGCTTTTTTTGGTCCTTATTACCTATACATCTAAAGAAAGAGGAAAAAGATATGTTGCTTCAATGTTCATGTTTATATAAATAGTGAAGCATCTTCTTTTTTTGTTTTCTAATTTTTTTGGTTTTGTAATTACATCCTTACCAAGATTCATTAATTAGATAAAATTAAGTTTGGAGTTATGGTAAAAGTAATAAATCACAAGTTAAAAGACTAAAAAATAAAACATGAAAAAAAAAGATGGCTTACTATAAATGATTAAATCTTCAATCAAGAGGCAGTGGCGGAGCCAAAATATTTTAAATGATGACATAAATTATAACAAATATTATATTATATAGATATACATTAAAAATTATTTCGAAAAAAATATACTAACTCATATAAAGCAAAATTAATTTAAAAATACTTTTTTAAAATAAGAAAACTTACATTATAATTATTCTCTTTAAATTTTTATAATAATAAAATTCAGTTGAATTACATAATAATTATAAATCTTTCATATGAAATTCATAATAAAATACATATTAATCCATCAAAACCTATTTCACACCCCCATTACCATGTAACATGCTTCACACCCCCATTACCATGTAACATGTTGTATATAATGCATGGATATGGATCATGATTGATAGTCTAAGTTTACCATGATAAATTTTTTTTTTTTTTTAAAATAGTTTTGTTCTTTCATTTTTTAAGAGGACAAATTATTTTTAAAAACAAAAAAATAGTTTTGTTCTTTCATTTTTTAAGAAAAAAACCAACTTGTATTGAATAAAAGCAGGATTGCACGTATATGTTAATTCTTTTCTAGCAAAACACAAATTATCTGACGAAAACCAAAAAAACAAAAAAATATAAATTATTTAATCATCTGTTCAGTTTATTTTACAGGAAGTCACCAGGAAATTAACTTACCAATCTTAAATTAAAATAATTTTAATTTTACAAATATTAATCTTTACTCACTGACAACAATTAAAATATTTATTTGTTTATCTTATAAAAAAGTTTAGTTATGAATCATAATTAATTCAATTAAAAATGATATAATTTTTAATTAATTCAAAATATCAAATTAATACTTATTGTTCAAAAGCAATTCAAAACAATAAAAAAAAAATAAAGGGACAATTATCCCCTTTTGCTCCTATATAATTCCTCTAATGTAGGCAGGTGCAATAAAAATAAATAAATAAATAGTTTAAAAATATCAGATGCATCATTCTAGATATTTCAATTGCGCGTTGTCAAGCAAACGAGAGTCCAGGCCTGATATTTAGCTAACAGCTCCTTTCTAGGAAAGAACATGGAAACACAACGCGTTTTGAAACCATAAGATGGCAGATTGATCCTCGAGTCAGCTTCCAACAATCGAGCCTGATTTACCCGTGATCGATTCAACGGGCGGACCATAAAAACTGAAACATTTTTTTTTATAATTATTTCAAGCATTAAAAAAATAGGGAAAAGGTACAACCACGTATGCAACAAAATGACTATTCTTGATTGATTGGACCTTTTTTCTTTTAGACTAGTGCCCACCAAAATTTTCTATTCTTGATTGATTGGACCTTTTCTCTTTTAGACTAGTGCCCACCAAAATTTTATCCTTCAAAAACCTGAGCCTGAGTTTCTATTATAAATGAACACACAGCACGATCATTCATTCCTACATTTCTTCTCTCCGTCTTCTGCCCTTTTAAAAACCAAAGAGCAACATGACTATAACACTGCGATCTTCAACTTCTTTTATCAGTCTAAGACACGGCAGAAGCCTCAAAACTCCTGATGGTTTTTCTGGCACAGTTTGCTTTGCGCAAATCAAGCCATCATGCAGTCTTCAAGCAAAGAACTCAAAGCAAGAAACACAGCTTTCGCACGATGATATCCTAGTGACAGAAGGGAGGAAGAGCAAGAGTTGGGAGAAACTACATGCAATATCAGGTCCTCATAGCAGCAACAACTCTAGAGTGCCCGTGTTTGTGATGCTGCCACTAGACACAGTAACAATTGGAGGGAATTTGAACAAGCCAAGAGCGATGAATGCTAGCTTGATGGCCTTGAGAAGTGCAGGAGCTGAAGGAGTAATGGTGGATGCTTGGTGGGGATTGGTAGAGAAAGATGGACCTTTGAAATACAACTGGGAAGGGTATGCGGAGCTTGTGCATATGGTGCAAAAGCATGGCCTAAAGCTTCAAGTTGTCATGTCCTTTCATCAGTGTGGAGGAAATGTTGGAGATTCTTGCAGGTATTTTCAAGCCTAAACCTTTCTAGTTGTAGGTGGGTTTAAATTGATAGTCACAGCAAATAAGCAATGAATTCTTAGTTTTGATATATTTTTCCCATTTAAGTTTAAGATTTGAGAGACGAATTACTCGTAAGAATATTTGTCAGATTCCTTGGGACCTATTAAGGACCTTTTCAGACTTTACTACGACTTAGAAGTTGCCAAGCATTAAACTTTTTTATTTGTTAGGTATTAATTATTTTTATATAACAATTATATATTTCGCAGGAAAATATCTTCTTTGATAAATATTCTAAATAGTGCCTGATCCCTCCTTTCTCCTGAACTTTTAGCATTCCCCTGCCCCCGTGGGTGCTTGAAGAGATGAGCAAAAACCATGATCTTGTCTACACTGACAAATCAGGTCGGAGGAATCCTGAGTACATTTCCTTGGGCTGTGACTCATTACCATTGCTAAGAGGAAGAACACCCATACAGGTCTACAGTGATTACATGAGGAGCTTCCGCAACAGATTCAAAGATTACCTTGGACAAGTTATCACGGTACGCTTCTGCACAAGACACTTCCTTGGTTCTAGTTTTTGGGCATAGAGACGAGTTTCATATTAATTGGGCACATAAATTATCACCAAATTTACTACACAAGATGAAACCATGTAACAAACTTGAACTATTATTCTCTCATGTAGACATCACAGGGTACGTCAATGCTAATCATATCTCTGTTATTTATTTTGGCAACAAGAATTTTGAAAAGTGCATCGACAGAAGGCTATCATGGAAATTTTTTTATGGCTTAAATGAATAAAAACATGATCCCTCCATCGAAAGCCTACTGAGCTTGAAGCAAGGATTAAGCACAAGCTCATGACTAACTAGTTTGTAAGCAAATGGGTCAATGCCACCTCATCATCGATTACCAAATATCAGCTTTGAGGAACAGCGTTTCTTTATTTTCTTTCATTTTTCACTGAAAGTTTGGTTTGTATATATGCCAAAGGGCTAATCCAGTGGCAGACCCATCACTCATCCATGCCAAGATCATAGGTTTCCAGTCTTAGTAGATCTGAATTTGTTTTTTAATAGTCATGGATTGAGTCAGCTTATATGGTTAGTAATTCCAGGACTTCTAAAATTAGTTGAGGACATCTATCCATGTTATAGGTTTTATTTCGTCATATGTGACAGAGACTACTGGAGAGAAACTGAACTAAAACGGTACAAACTGATTCTAAAAAAATCAAGAGCAAAGCCCTCCCTTATCTACACGTACGATATTATTTCTTGAAGCTTAAAAAACCGACCGTTTCTATTGCAGGAAGTTCAAGTGGGGATGGGTCCATGTGGAGAACTGAGATACCCTGCTTATCCAGAAAGCAAGGGCACATGGAGGTTTCCCGGAATTGGAGAATTCCAATGCTATGACAAGGTAAATTTTGCTGTATCCTAAACTGCAGATTTTTTTAGCATGCTAGTCGTCTAATTTGAGCAATCCACAGATGAGTGCTCCATCAATATTTGAGCAATCCACAGATAGAGTGCTCCATCAATTTATAACACAATTGATACTGATCTTATTCAGTGGTTGCACATGGAATCAAATCATCAGATTAACCATAAAACTTGTAATATATTTGGTCGAGTTATTTGGTTTTGGAAATTTTAATTCCTAAAAACAGCTCTTTTATGTTGAACAGTACATGAGAGCTTCACTGGAAGCCTCAGCGGAAGCAGTTGGAAAGACAGGCTGGGGACTACGTGGACCCCATGATTCCGGCCAGTACAATCAGTTTCCTGAAGAAACTGGATTTTTCAGGAGGGATGGAACATGGAACACTGAATATGGACAGTTCTTCTTAGAATGGTACTCAGGGAAGCTACTAGAGCATGGTGACAAAATCCTAGCAGCTGCAGAAGGAATATTTCGAGGAACTGGAGCAAAATTATCGGGAAAAGTAGCAGGAATTCACTGGCATTACAGAACGAGGTCTCACGCAGCAGAACTAACTGCAGGATACTATAATACTAGACATCATGATGGATACCTAACAATGGCACGCATGTTCAGTAAATATGGAGTAGTATTCAATTTCACCTGCATGGAAATGAGAGATGGGGAGCAACCACAACATGCAAATTGCTCTCCAGAAGGATTAGTGCAGCAAGTGAAGATGGCTACAAGGACTGCTAGGATTGAACTTGCTGGAGAAAATGCATTGGAGAGGTATGATGCAGGTGCATATTCACAAGTTATGGCAACAAGTAGATCAGAATCTGGCAATGGATTGACTGCATTTACATATCTAAGAATGAATAAGAGGTTGTTTGAAGGGGACAACTGGCTGCATTTAGTACAGTTTGTTACAAGCATGTCGGAGGGTGGTCGCCATGGAAAACTATCAGAATGTGACTCCAGTGGAACTGACCTTTACGTTGGCTTTATCAAAGACAAGAGCGTTCAGAAAACTACGGAAGTTGCTCTGGCATAAAAAAAAAAGGTGTATCTTCATGTAAAACACCAAAAAGCTCAATGTATTATAGGTAGAAAGTAGAAATAAAATCACCATACCTTTGGCATGACCTGCCAAACTCTGAGATGATTGTATAGAAGAATAAAAATCCGTATCTGTATCTCCATGCCACTCACGGAGAACAAATTCTTATAAGCTAATGTTGTATCGGCCAAGATTATAGAAAGCTAAAAGATGACTCGTCATTTTTGGGTGAGCCAAAGAGATCAGCCAATCTTATTCATCACAACATCCAATCAACATCCTTCATTCTCTTGACATTTGCTTAATGAATGCATTTTTAAATTCAATCTTGATCCCTGTCCACTTACCAAAGAGGTGCAATCCTTTCAAGTTCCATGAAAAATATGCTTTAATTTAGGAGTGATTCATAAGGCTTAAAATTCAATTCCTGCAACTTTCGTGAACATACACGCAGAACCCAACACAAGATGGAACTCATCTCGAGCAGTTGTCGAGACCTTAAAAACATGACAAAATAACCTGTAGATGTGTGTGCCAAGCTTGTAGTTACCATGTATCCAATGTATTACAGGAAAAAGGAATTGCATTTTGTTAAACAATGACCTCATTTTTCAATCATGTTAGAAGAATTGTCGTGTTAAAAACCAGCAAGTTTGTTGAATTGTCCTTGCTACTGCATAGACTAGAGGGAATCATGCTTTCGAAGAGATCTAAGTTGCAGAAACTAATCTTAAGCTCCCAGGTGTCAGTTTTATTAAACTAACGTGTACATTAAACTTGTGCCTAACTTTATGAAGACTATTGTGTTCTGTATGTTACTAATATCTTTCTTCTCTTTTCTTTCGTGGAAAAAGAAAACTTATCAAGGGAGTGCCATCCTATTTACAGAGAACAAAACTTACACAAAAACAATGAACCAATAAACTCAGTAGCATCATTTACACTAACAAAATGTTCCTCTGCATGCCAGGATTTAAATTTGAAATCAAATTTTCTATAAGAAGGCTAAGACTCGTCTATTGCACGCTAGGATTTTTTTTGAATTCCTAAGTAACTGCATAGCTCCTTTTTTCTGCCTACAGAAACCTCCACAAATCCAAGCATTCAACTCAACATCCCCAGGGCCTGAAGTGCTCCAACTTCTGAATGACTCCAGCAGTGAAACAACAAGTGATTGAAAGATTCAGCTGCACCCTCACAAGATAGTACCGCGTCCCTTTTTCTGTAGGATTATTAACAGCCAAAATCCTATGCAAATCACCTCATTCGGAAAAAAGAAGAAGAAAAAAGACACTCTGTAGAGAGGACTTTGATCTTCCAAATAGATCTCCAAGGGAAATCACTCCTCTCAATGCACAATTCTTTCACAAAGCTGTCTGAAGAGATTTTAACTAAATTTACTGTTCGTATATAGTCTCCATGTCATCTCATCCTCATCTTCAACCCTCAACATTCATCATAAGTGATATGAAAAAAAGAATAGCATCTACCTTATCCCCAACCAAGTCAAAAAAAGATTGGACAAATTAGGACTCTAGAAGAATATTCGGATGGTAAGTTTTCATAAAAAATAAAAATACAGTCGTCCCCACTTCAAATGCGAAAAGAACTCTTCCCAACCTCTTCTAATATATTGCAAGAATTCTAGGATCAGGGCCTATTAATAACAAAATCAACACAAACTATTAAGCACTTTATCATCGAAATTCCTCAAAGCTCTTAAGCTTAGGAACATTTTATAATCGGATTATTGTTAATAAAATATAATGTAAGGACCTATTCTTTTAATAAATCTTTACACATCAATTACCACCGCAAAAAGGCAATAACAGGCTACTAGCATGAACGATGTGAAGCAGCTGAATGTCTTGCATGCCTAACAGGTTTTCATGAAAAAAACAAATAGTCATTCATGAAAAAAAATAATAATCAAAAGGCGTCCAAGACAAAGCGATCTGTAAATCTAAATTCAAAATACTTAAATAAAAAAATAACTACGCGTTAATTAATAATACTAGGCCAATGCTTGTTAAGATCAGCAGCACTATTACACATGTACAGATTTTCCTTTAAAAATAATAGAGCAAAAAAATAATTATGGCAGGAAACAATTAACTCACAATAACACAGAAGAAGAGGAGTTAAAAGTCAAAATCCCAAGGTTCTCTCAAGTCTCCAAGCTCTTTCCGAGCTGATTCTCTTCAATTGAATTCGGATTTCCACGGCGAAGATCTTCAATTAAGTCTCCAAGCTCTTTCCGAGCTGACTCTCTTCCAAACATGAAACCATACCTGCAACCCCCAAAAATAAAATCAAATTAAAGAAAAAGCCGATTGACTGACGAGAACAAAGTTGAGGAATACCAGAAGGAAACGGCAGAGAAAACTCCAGCTGTGGTTACTGTTTGAACTAATGTGAACGATTTTCCCATTTTCCCTTTTCAAATTCTGTTTTGTTTTCGATTCTATTTCTAGTCAATGAGTTAGTTCGGGTTTTACAAAGCTTTTTACTCAGTACAGTACACCCTGGACCTCCCGCCCCCCACTTTTCGGCAGCAAATAAATAAACAGACTAATAAAATAAAAACTGAAGTCATTAAGAGTATAGTGTGGGCTAAGCCTGGGCTCCAGTAACTAAAGCCTGTATTGTGATGCTTTTACACCTGAACCATGCGTGGGAGATTTACTAGTTTTCCTATTTAAAAATATTTCCACAACATATATTCCTCTCTGATTAAATAAATTGCTTTTATTTTAATCAATTAAAAAAATAAAAAAGAAAATGAAAAAAAACAGTGACAATAACTTTTTTTTTTCAAGAGTTGAAAAATAATGTTCAAAGGATAGGATTGTGTAAAAAATAGATAAAAAAATCAGTGCGAGTCAACTTGAATTAACATAGTAAATATGTAACTTGGTAATCTAAGGTAGCTCATCTCGGGTTAACCCGTCAAACCTACTTTTTATATCATGATATTAGAATAATCCGATAAAAAATAAATCAAATAAAACTATATATCTATTTTTTAAAAAAATAATGTTGAATGATAAAATAAATTAAAAAAACTAAAAAAAGTGAACCCTTATTAACTGTTCAAATTTATGACTTGGGATATTAGATGGAAAACACTATATATGAAAAAATCATTAAGCTCAACTCCTAACAAATCAAATGTTAAAAAATGAATTTGAGGAAAAAAAATCACATAAAAAGATAAAAAATAATGATTAAAAAAATAAGGATAAAAAAAGAGGAAAATTAGAAAAAAAAATTGGAGGGTGAAATTAGAAAGAAAAATAACTTTAACAAAATCAAAAGAATGATGATCAAATTGAAAAAATAATATATTATAAATTTGAATTGAATGATAAAATTAAAAACCAATAAAACATTTATAAAAAAACAAAAAAAAAGACTAAATTAAAAATAATAATATATGACAAATTGAGATTGAAATATAAAATTGAAAATAATTAATTTTTTTATAAAAAAATTAAAAAAATAAAAATAATAAAAATAATAAACACTAAAATTAAAATATCAACAATAAAAGGACAGACCCATGATTTCCAGAGGATTAGAAAGAAGAAAAAGGAAAAAAAATCCATCAGCAATAAATAACTCCATCACCACTAATACAGATTCTACCAACAAGAAAAGCATGCAGTAATGCTTTTAATAACACTAGGAAAATGTTTTTTTATTTTTTTTGCCATTAAAAGGTGCCACAAAAGCACAAATACCTCCAATGTACCAACCTCCTTTTCCATTAAAATAATAAAAAAATCAGTATAAGAAAAATCAAATTGCTCTTGATGAACCTGTAATATGAGAAAGATCAAAATAAAAAAAGGAAAATGTTTTTTTTTTTTTTGCCATTAAAAGGTGCCACAAAAGCACAAATACCTCCAATGTACCAACCTCCTTTTCCATTAAAATAATAAAAAAATCAGTATAAGAAAAATCAAATTGCTCTTGATGAACCTGTAATATGAGAAAGATCAAAATAAAAAATATCAGAAGGCCACAGAAAAGCACAGTTTAATTTTTGCCAGTCCCTATGATTGATCGAATTATTTGCTTTATATATATATATATATATATAACACTTTTTAAACAGTAAGGATTCTTCGGGTGATTTAAAATTTATTATAAATATTATTTCAATACAGTGAAAAAATAAAAACTCCTTGTTTCCGAGAAATATATTATCAAACCACAAAACATATTATCAAACCACGTTACATTTTATATTCTTTATAGCTTCTCTTGTATTGGAATATTCGGCGTTAAAAAACAGAAATTATTATTATTATTATTATATTTTTATTAATGTGGGTGTCCGGGCCAGCTTACACGCACCACGACTAATCCCACGGTCCACTGGACATCCTGCAAGCCTCAGTGAATAGATTAGGCACCGCGGGGACGACAGGCGTACCACACAGCAAGGAGCTAGTAGAACCAGGAAGGACACCACTCGCCAGCCCTACTCTCACTGGGACTCAAACCGAGGTTCGAAAGAAGACGAGCAGTGCCTGACGCCACTGAGCTACAAGCTGCTCGTAATTACTATTTTTATTATTATTATCTTGAGAGGAGGAGGGGTTTTCAACTCAAGGTTTTCAGAACCAAGGAAATTTTTACCAATACCTACTGGTTAAGGAAAGAAAAGAACGTCTTTGACGAACAACAGGAGGCGTTGAACCGATTACCAAGGCAGAAATGAGTACAAAAGGTTGATCAAGAGTTGAGAAATAATGGAAACCATATTACATTAATCATTGTAATCATATCAGACAGAAGTTTAGCAGCAAGATTCACGACCATTCTGCCCATTCACTCTTTGTTATTGCCTGCCTCACTCCATTCATAGTTTGACAACGGAAAAGAATGGTATTAGCGACCCCAAACCCTTTGCTTAGCCGACACTGAATCGGATCAACTCATTTACAAAATTTATGAACTCTAGGATTTATTTTTCATTGGAGTGAATTTCAGGTGCACTGTTAATAGTTCCGTCCGTTTTGCTTGGTATCCAAACATTTACACCTGTCAAAATTACAAAAGGTAGTTCAATCAGAAAGTATGGTCATGTTTTGGCTCGAGCCAAACTGTTAAAGATTATTCATAGACAAACCTTGTTCTGTCTTCGCCTGAACAAGCTAGATTGAGATGATTCGGCAATGTTCTTATTTGTGGACGTGCTTCCCCCTCCCAAATCTTGTATTATTTGCTTCAGGCTCGCCACCACTTGAGTCATTGTCGGCCGCTCTTTTGCGTTCTTGTTTAGGCAGCTATCTGCCAACTTAGCAATTTGCCTTGCTGCTTTGATAGAGTACTCATTTCTCAGTCGTGGATCAATAATCATGCTAAATCTGCTACTGTCAACTGGGAACTGTTTCACCCAATATAGAAGCTTCTGCTCTGCTGCAGGGCGGTTTCTTTCCACAGTTCGCCTGCCAGTAAGGATTTCGTAGAGAACCACACCGAAGCTCCATATATCACTTTGACTGGTGAGGTGGCCTGTTTCAACATATTCAGGAGCAGCATACCCGTATGTACCAAGCACCTGACACCGGCAAACACATCAACAAAAAAACATGCAAGGCCAAAAAACCAATATTGAAATACAATCACGCAGCTGTGTATTAATTATTGATCAGGGAAAGTCATCCTGCATGACCAGGCTTATCCAGATCTAAAAATGTAACTTTTCAGCTAAATTCGTGTTAGTGATTTGATTGATAGATATCGGTAAAGAAGAAAGAAAAGAAAGGGAAAGATAAGAGGTTAATTTGGTTCCTCCTAGTTGCAGCATAATTCATATATAACCAATGACACACTGGGATTTACTGTTTCTGCGATCTGAGCTGCATCACTTCTAGTATGGAAGTTAAAGGTGGATGGATTAACCAGCTACATTTTTTGGTTCAGTAAACTAATGAAGAACGCGTGTTAGAAGATGGTTTTGCTTAAAACATATCATAAAGCTACTCACCGCAGTGGATACATGAGTCCGATCACCAGTCGGCCCTTCTCTAGCAAGCCCAAAATCTGAGAGCTTCGGCTTAAAGTCCGCATCCAAAAGAACATTCGAGGATTTGAAATCTCTATAAATTACCTGTGCAATTGAGACGGAAAAGGATTAAAATTCAATAATTGAATAAGAGGCTGTCTTAAAATGTACCAAAACTTTCAATGTGAAGCCAAGAACGTTATGATAGTTCATAAACAAAATAAGATTCACACTGCCGTTTGTCCAATTCACAGCTTCTCCATATCACATAAAACCGATACCCTTAGGAAAAGAAATTATAAGAATTTGGATACAGAAAATGAGTTCTGCCAAGGTTTCATCCATGGCGAGACGTCACAATAATATCCTGTATTGTAAAACTAGGTAATGATGAAATTTCTCATCCACCCAACAGTAGATCTGAAAAGTAGATTCAGCAAATGCCTTTTCCAGAAACTATGAGGTATGTTTAATGAGTCAGTAAAATTCCCTACCAGAAAAGAATGAGAACTGTGGCCAGGCCATATCATCTTCCTGGGCTGGAGACTTGTCAAATCATAGCGAGACAGGATAAAATGTTCTCACAGGAAGCAACGACCTGTCTAAACCAGTTGCTCAAATTCTGTATGACTCTACCAGTATGATGGTCCAGAATGGGCCAATTAATCTACATTACTATTAGAAGGTTCTGACTTCAAGACCTACACACAAATACATTTTTTTTTTACACGAATCAGCCAATACCTTACGAGTCTACACACCCGTCTTAAGAATAGCATCATAGCCACAACTTCAAAGCATGAAAGTGCAAGACGCTCCAGATTCCTAGATCAAGACAGATTTCGACTTGGTGCAGCCTACGTAGCAGGGCCATTAATTCAGTTCATCTAGGTCATAGTAAAAATTACCTGGACTTCCATTCCTCCATGCAAGTAAGCCAGTCCTTCAGCAGCACCAAGGATTATCTCTAATCTTTTCCTCCATGGCAGATTGGGCAGACCACTTTTGAAAAGATGATCTTCTAAGCTTTTGTTAGGCATATATTCATAAACCAGCAGCCGTTGGATCCCTCTTTCACCATCTACGGAGCAGTAACCTATAAGTTTCACTAGGTTTGGGTGACTAACAACTCGAAGAAATTGAACTTCTGCAAGCCATTGTTTGTGACCCTATATCAGAGAAGGACATCACCAAAAGAAACAGGTTTTAGTTGATGAAATGAAGAGATACATAAACAACAAATAAAAGAACACATACAACAGTTAATGAAGGCCAACAGTCATCAATATTACCATAAAAAAATTAAATTTTGATGAATGTGTAATTTGAACTACAGAGAAGATTCCAAGGACCGAATACTAACTTTTGGATCCAGTTAATTTGAGCTTTGTTCGAAGAAAGACACTCCATTTTCCTTATTATAATGGGATTCTAAGCATAAAGTTCAAGTTTAAGAGATGCAAGAGTTATTGGCCTATTGCATATTATTGTCCGTTAGCTTCTTTTTTCTCTTGCTAAATTTTGTGATAATGCCAACTCTCTGCTCGTTCACAATACTCTCCCCCTGGCGATCGCCAAATGACTTGCAAAGTCTAACTTATCACTGTCAACATTATTATCCTATCATTATTAAGAATGAAACTCAAGATCCCTGCATATCCAAATGGAATTGTCTTGCTACTTTGGCCAACGACATTGTTGGCAGCAAAATGACATAATCTGTATCCCTAAGTCGAGATTATGTGACTTGTAAGCCACATTTCTTCACATGATCATGTCAGATTTTGATTTCAACATTAACTCCCCCAACCGAATTAAAATTATTACATCTAAAGTGATTGTAAGCCTCAAAACGAGTACATTACTATTTTGTGATCATTTCAGGAATGGATATGCTTGTAAATCAGTAAATCACCAAAAGACGCTTTCTTTGTCAATTTTTTTTTTAACAGCTAACTTTTTCACCTTGATTTAACTGAGAAGCAAAGCAAAACATGACATTTTTTCAATTTATAACATGATGTCCATACAAACAGTTAGTTCACCAAAATACATTACTGAATGCAAGAGGGAATTGGAAAAGTAAATAAATTAAGCACAGCAATTACAAAGAAACAGAGAGATTGTACCTGCAAGCCGTGGTTGTTGAGCTTTTTTATGGCAACCACTATAGGATCCCCTTGACCATTAGCAGGTCTGATTGTTCCCTTGTACACACTCCCAAAACCACCTTCTCCAATCTTAAGCAATCTGTTAAAACCATTTGTAGCCTCTCTAAGCTCTTGAAAACTGAAAACTTGCAAATTGTGCTCGCTCTCGTTGTACAATTCAGGTATGCTTCTTGGACATGGTAAGGACTTCGCTGTACGACTCGAAGATGAAATATCTGGTTTGCTTTGGCCTCCCAATTCTGGGGCTGAAATTGCTTTCCCTTTCATGTTCTTAGATTTATCCTTAAAAATATAGAAACACTTCATGGTTTTTCCCTTAAGCTTTCGATATTAAAACTTGCCACAAGCACGTATTGTGTCAGATTGTTGCAATTGCAGGAGTGAAGGAGCGCCCTAAAAGGGCTCAAAAAAGAAACGCAGGATGAAGAAATGAAAACTGCAGGAAATGAAGGGAAAAAGCAAGCTTAGCAAACTATATAGATAGAGAAGCAAACTAAGAAACCCAGTTGAGGATTGAATCAAAGTGTAAACACAACAAAGAAATAATTGAACTTTGGTCGGAGGACTTGTATTGTAGAGAAGTGATGGCTGCAGAAAACCAACCAAGAATAGAATGACAGGTATATATGGGCAGACGGTGGAGTCGGAAGAAAAATAATTACGATTCAGAACCGAAGCATGAAACAGGAAATAAACAAGCAATGCAGGTGGGAAAGTAACAAGATGAGAAAGAAATGTAGAATACACACGCATGGAAATAAAAGGGAATTGGGAGAGATAGAGAGAGTGGCGTGTTAGACCAGAAGAAGTGAAGTGAGGAAGTCCACGTGATCAAATCAGCGAAGACTAAGAAGACCTTCGCCTTCCAGGTTAATGGTCATCTTTCCAATGGGTATCTGGATTTCCTTACGCGTTCGTACCTTGACGGGATGTTTTTTTTGAAAGCTTGCGGATGTTTTTTTATTTAAATATATGTTTTTTATTTTTTTTTTAAAATACTTTTAATATCAATACACTAAACAATTAAAAAACATAAATAAAAATTAATTTTAAATAAATAAAATTAATATTTTTAAAAACGTAATTTAAAAGACAATTCATTTGGGTCCCTTCATCTTCAATGAGAAACCGTAATTGATAACTACTTACCTTTGGAAAAATTAAAAAAATATAAAAACCAATGCTTTGCAACTAAGATACATGGCGTCCATCATCATCAATCTGATAGTCCTAAACATTAAATAAAAAATATATATGCATAGGTCGATTATATTATTAAATATCATCTTAAAATCATAATTCAACAATTTATATATATTAAAATAATTAAGATTAAGTATAAAAAAAATTAAAATTCTGTTTAGTTTTAATCTAAATATAAATAATATATATATATATATTAAACTGAAAATACTATTTTATTTTTAATAAATAAAACTATATAAATATTATTAAACTATATATATATATATATTGTTTTTTATTATATTTACTTGGTGCAATTAAGTCTTAAATATCTGGAAATTTGATTTAAAAACACTCTATATTTACAAAGAAAAATTAAAGAGAGAGAGAGAGACAGAATAATTCCTGTGGTACGGTGCACTTTGAGTTTTAATTTTTATTTTATTTGTTAAGATGTGACAGATTTACATAAGTCAGCTTCATGTTTTCAAAAAAATATTGTCTTTTGTTTAAACGTAAGTGTGATTGGATCTCTCTCATTTCTTTTTATATGATTTATTAATATAATTCAGCTTCATTTTAAAAAAAAAAGACGATCATCTTCATTTTTCGGGTAGATACTATCATTGGTTTAAATGCATGTGTGATAGTCTATTTGTTTTTATGTTTCGATAATATTTTCAAATTATTTTAATATCACAACTAATTTTTTTCAAAATAAAAAATATTATTTTAATATATTAACAAATATCACCATTTTCTAAAATAATGCTTTCAAATATTTACGTACACGCCATTTCTTACACGCGTATGACCAACTTAGCTAAACGGCTCGTTTTTCAAGCTAATTGCATGCTTCAAGGGATGGATTCAATTTACAGTGAGAAAACACATCTAGCTTGATTTTACTATTATGTTCTCACCACTAAACACGTTGTTGTTTTAATTTTTAATTTTCTCAAATATAATCTACGTAAAAATACTAAATGAATATTTTTTAGCTTTTAAATTCAGAAACACTTAATTAATAAACTCTTTAAAATATGAGCACTCACATAATATTTATGCTTAAATAACAATATATAAAAATTGTAACGCTCAAGTAGAAAAAATAAATAACAAAAATAGAAATAGAAAATCCAATGGTCAATTTAAATTAATTTTTGACATTTGACCATCTAAAGTTAATTAATTAATCGACTTTAAGATAGAAGAAGCAAGAATTTACATAGAAGAGAAATGGTTAAGCACCGCCACCTTCAATAATTTGCGTCACCCGGTACGCAGTCGTTTTGGCCTTGCGTGTGAACGTGAGTTGACATGCCTGTGCTCCTTCCATAATTTTCTTTGTTCTACAATCCCTCTTTACCTGCCCAGTGTAACTATTCACATTCTGTGCATTTTGAGGCAAATATTATTTAATTATTTGCATCTTAAAATACGCAAAGAGTGTTCCATGACATTGTTTATAATATAATATAATATAATATAATATAATATAGTATAGTATAATTCAGTAGCCGAAGGTTCACGCATGCATGATTCTTCACTGTTTTTCATCTTCAATTCAATTCCTTTATGGAGGATTAAGATTTAAAAATCTCTCCCTCGTCCTCTTCCTTCGAAGTAGATACCTGACCATGAGACCTCTCGCTATAAAATTGTTTTCTTCATATCAACTAATATTATTCAGCTGAAAGTTTTAGTTTGGGAGTAAATTAAATTAACGTAAAAAAAAAAAGAAATACACAGTAGGCATGAGACTTCTCTAAGTCAGTCTCCACCGAAAAAGCCAAAAGAATTGAAGTCCGAGAAACATAGGACCAATGAGGAGACATGGGGCTCGTCAACCTGATCTACCTAAAGACATTTCTTAGGGTATTCAATGGTGCTTGCTTGCTTTTCTTTGTCAAAATGCGAGTAACAATTAATTAGTTTGTCAATCATAGTAGTTACTGGGTTATTGACCGTGCGAAGGATATGGAGATGATTTCCAGGGCAGACTCGGAGTTGAAAAGCATTTAAATCTCAGATTACGCAACCAATAATGCAAGAACATTGATGTTGAAGGTTGGATTAGAAAGGTAAAGAAAATTAAATAGCATTTTGTTTATATTTGGCGTAGCGGTTCAATTACCCTTTTGTTATTTTTTAAAGTTTTTTAAATTATTTTTTGGTGTTTTTAAATTATTTTGATTTATTAATATTAAAAATAAAAAAAAAATTATTTTAATATATTTTAAATAAAAAATATTCTTACATTCAATTTCTTTCCTTGCTTCGCCACCCTACAACACGCAAGTTGGAAAGCTGTGATCGAATGATCATAAAGGGTAAGGGAGCTAGTTTCTCGTTTTTACATTACATGTCTTGTCTTCTTGACCGTTTCCAATCCCAGCATGGATGTTTAAGGGGCACAAGTTGTCTTCGGTAAACGACAGCATGATTTAAAGCGTGTTTAAAAGTATATGTGTTTATTTTTTAAAATATTTTTTATTTTAAAAAATATATTAGTAATATTTTTTCTTTTTTAAAAATATATTAAAATAATTTTAAAATTTTAAAAACAAATTAATTTAAAGAAAAAATTCAATTTTTTTAAAATACTTTTGAAATACAATCTTAAATATGTCTTCAATGGTGATGCATTTTCTTTTAGTAATTGCGTACTCATAGGAGTAATGCATTTCCAATTAATATATGGTTAGAATCATTGCTTTATTCTCCGAAAAAGAAAAACTAAGTAGACATATAAATTAAAAATTGTTAATATAATTTGTTAAGATCATGGGATATGGATTTATCCAATTTATCATAATAATAAAAAAAAATTAATAGTGGTCAATGAAGCAAGATTTATTGTACTCTCAATTGCTACAATATAATAATGATTTTGTTATTCATAATATAAATCAAGGAAAGAAAAGTTATGAAATAAAATGATATTTTCACATGGTTTAATTGGTATTACTTAGAGTAAATCCATCTCTTCATAATTTTATTGCATATTTGAATTACTAATTACTCTTAAAATAAAATCTAAAAAAAAAAATTAAATGGGAATTTTTGTACTGTTCATCTTTTTTTTTGTATAGTATAATTATCTAGGTACACTTGAAATTTTATTTCTTTGAACTTGCTTCTAGGAGTGTTTTGATATTTTAATATGGTTTTTTGTAATTAAAAATTAAACAATTAGTGTTTTTATACATCATTCAGTTAGTTTTGATTCAAGCGAGTGCACGCGTGACTAATGTTCAAAGCCTATTTAGCTTAATATCTCTTTATTTAAAAGGTTTGGTGCACTACAAATCCAGTTTTTATTTTATTTATTTATTTATTTTTGGTGTCAAAGCCACTGTATATGTATATATAGTCAATCGTTAGAGTGGGGTATTGTGATTATAGTTAGGAAGGGGAAAGAATTGGATTAGTCGTGGTGCGCGCAAGCTGGCCCGGACACCCCACGTAAATCAAAAAAAAGTACACCAATATATACATAAACACACAAAAAAAAAAAAAAACCCAAAACAACGTCTGAATCACAAACGCACCCT
The DNA here is from genome assembly GCF_000495115.2 of Populus euphratica. Taxonomy (NCBI): domain Eukaryota; kingdom Viridiplantae; phylum Streptophyta; class Magnoliopsida; order Malpighiales; family Salicaceae; genus Populus; species Populus euphratica. The sequence continues at coordinate 1,194,666 of NW_011499889.1, read as the reverse complement.
CTGAGGGTGTAAGCACTGGAAACTTAAAAATTATTTGTCATATAACGGACGGAAATTATGTATTTCATTTTGGTATGGTTTTTTTTTAATTTGCAATGATTGTAACATCTATTATTCACTTTATGTTTTTGAAGAGTATAAAAGAATCTTTGAGATTGATCCATTTGTTACCAATCATGCTGGATGTCAACATATTTTGTCAACTCCTCTCCGTTGAGTTGTTATGATGATTATTTTTTAAAGAATTTTTATTTAAAAATATATAGAAATAATATTTTTTATTTTATTAATTTAATTTTGATATTAACAAATCAAAACCATATAAAAATATTTAAAAATTAATTTAAAAAAAATAAATAAAAAAGTTTTCAAAAACATTTTGAAAAATACAGAAACAAACAGTATATTCAAAAGGTAAGATAAGTCAATTGTTTTAATTTGATTGATTAATGTACCTTTTTTATTTTATAAAAGAAAGGGTTATTACACTTTTTGGCTTTTGTATCAGTGAAGTTGTCAGAGATTTTTGAAATTACACTATAACACAAACCCAAACCGCTGAAGAATAAAATTATTTTTTGATAAATAAAAGAAGAATAAAATTAAAATTGAAAAATAATAAACACGTACGCAAGCTAGAAGCGGCAGTGAGCTTTTGATGACGTGGGGTATGATCCTCTGCTTTCGATGTGAAATGAAGGGAGCCCAATACCTTTTTAAAAACACGACAGAAAGGGAATCCACCGTCATTCCACAGTGCCCAGACCCAAGTAATGAGAACACCTTTGGAGAAGGCTGCGAATCGTGTTCTCTCAATTTACACAAGAAAGAAAACAAGCGCTGTCAAGCAGGCACGAGAAACACTGAGAAAGGGACTCCTCCGAGTTCAATTTTCAATGCGATCATGCCTCGCATTGTCTCCACTCTTTCAGGGAATATAGACGTGCTGTGTCTCATCGAATTCAGGATCCCCTCGTTCCTCCGTGGGTGACGGCTGAGGAAAGCAACAGGTTCTAAGAATTCAAACACTCTGGGAGAGACGGGCGCCACACTGATTTCAATGAAACCCCATTTAAAAAATAAAATAAAACAATTTATGAAACTACAATCATACGAGGGTGAATATACAGATCCGTGAACCGTTACAATCTCAAAAACAAAATAAGTTGCTCACGCATGCGGATAATCCTACTTTCACTCTGTTGAAAGATAGTTGTGCAGAAATCTTCCAATTGAAGCAATTCAATAAATTTCTCTCAGAAGATTGGTATTTAAGCCAGAAAACACATTGATTACACTCCACTGGGTCAATTCTGTAGTACTGGTTGCTGCCAACAGTATCCAAAATGATTGGATTGCAGTAGATCCTGACAATCCCATTTCTAACTTGTTTCTTGATTAGGATTCCAAAGTAATCTGCGAGACGGTGCAGGCGGGGCTAATCCTGGAATATCCCGAATATCCTTGTTGCTTGGGTTCACGAGCTGAAAAATCAAGGGCAGTGATAAATAATGAATATTTACAGAAAATACATGGACACAAACAGATAATTGAAGTGAGAGAGTCAGCTTCACAAATAGTGTTTTGAAGAGAGCACAAGATTTGTTGTGTAAAAGCAATCTAGTCAAACCGTAGCAGGGTCTTCACATAGAGGACACTTTCACCACGAAATCAATCTTCAATCAAGTTGAACTCTAATGTAATTTAAGACATTATTCCATAACAACTTGAATAATTTGAAAATCAATTGCTTAGACTACTCCAACCACTTGCAGGATCCAAATTCATAGCGTGTGACAAAAAAACTGACTTGATCGTGTATAAATTCCTATATCTGCAGAGCTGTGACTGCAGTAATGGAGGGTAAAATATGTATACTAGGATCTTAGATTCAGGGTCTTAATTGTGAGGTACTTTATATTTTCTGAAGCGACGGTTGACACCTCTGCAGCTTCCACAATCCGCGAGATTTCTCATGAAAATAAGGAGATAAACTTCAAGCAATAATTAAAATTCCTTAATAAATGAACTCCATAAATGCAAACCGCTGTTCATGGGCATGTATCAACCCTAAATAAAAAATGCAAAAGTCCATCATGAATTGCAAATATGAGATTGTCAGCAATCTCAAAGTGATACGTAGAATATAAAGGCCATTAGCCAGTAAAGATCCCAATAATTTGGGGTCTGTAGGGCAGAGCTGGTATCCACGGGGGGTTTCATCAATCTTAAAGGTGGATTAGTTCTACACAACTACTCTTCGAGATTTCTTTTCAGCTCTTACAGATATGAAATCTAAGAAGGAAGCTCAATATATTACCAGGAGGCTGCTCAATTTGAACTGCAAAAGATGTTATGTGGAGAAGGTAATAAGCTAAGACACCTCCCACACCAATAGCAAACAGTTAAGAGTGTGTCCATGATTCTATGTCTAGATTAGGGAAAAAATCAGAGATTAACATAATTTAAAAACAGACAACAAAAGCAAACTTCCATTGGTTACAAAATACAGTTCAATTTAAAAAAAATCGATTAAGTGGAATACCTTCACAATAATGATTGCTATGACTCCAACAACAATAAGGAAGAGTAATGCCATTATGCACTTGTCAGTTGCAACCTGGTGGAAAAACTTGCAGTAAGTAAAAAGAAGTTATACCTAGGCCTGGAAAATGAAAGAAAAGGAAGTGGATATTTTAGAAATCCATTACCCAGTAAAGATCCCAATAATTTGGGGTCTGTAGGGCAGAGCTGGTATCCACGGGGGGTTTCATCAATCTTAAAGGTGGATTAGTTCTACACAACTACTCTTCGAGATTTCTTTTCAGCTCTTACAGATATGAAATCTAAGAAGGAAGCTCAATATATTACCAGGAGGCTGCTCAATTTGAACTGCAAAAGATGTTATGTGGAGAAGGTAATAAGCTAAGACACCTCCCACACCAATAGCAAACAGTTAAGAGTGTGTCCATGATTCTATGTCTAGATTAGGGAAAAAATCAGAGATTAACATAATTTAAAAACAGACAACAAAAGCAAACTTCCATTGGTTACAAAATACAGTTCAATTTAAAAAAAATCGATTAAGTGGAATACCTTCACAATAATGATTGCTATGACTCCAACAACAATAAGGAAGAGTAATGCCATTATGCACTTGTCAGTTGCAACCTGGTGGAAAAACTTGCAGTAAGTAAAAAGAAGTTATACCTAGGCCTGGAAAATGAAAGAAAAGGAAGTGGATATTTTAGAAATTGACCTGCCTACCAATTTCCTTCACCATTTTAGAAGCTTTCTTGATCGAGAAATGGATAGAGTCGAGCTCATTAACAATCCTACTCATTTGTTCAGTCTGCACAGAAAAATGGTCTTAGTTTACAGGCCATTGCAGTATCAAATATTTTACCTTTTTTTGCCTTTTCTATTGAAAGGAAAAGCAACCAACTCCAGGATATTACAAAGTAAAATTATGTTAACATTTCGGATGCTGTCAAAGTATATACCTGAGCCTTAAGAGCTGCTGCAGTTTCTGTTCCAACATTGATGGTGTCTTGAACAACCTAGCATAAAATAGAAAAAACATAGAAGTCAAATGTCAAACTCAGAACAAAGAGATACCATTCTACGATTTCCTTTTAATTTCCACAGGGCTCATGGGGAGTGGTAATCAATAATAGCTTTTGGCATTTTTCAAGGACAAAATCCAGGGAGAAATTAGGTATTGAGCTTTCATCTTATCAAAAGGTTAGAGAAAAGCTTCTGAAAGTTCAACTATTATACTAGCAAAACTATTAAATGCTACACTGGCTTCACATATCTCTATACATGTTGGTCCTCATAGTACAGGAAATATAGAAGCTGCAAAGAATCTTTTGCCAACTTCATCATAAGGCAAGCAATCCATAACAGAGCCAGAGAGGTCAGTGACTAGACTCTACCTTATTTGGGAACAATAGCGAGTTTGGAGCTTTTAAGTTAAAAGAGGTCTAGGTCAGAGGTGCTGAGATCCATTTGGCCAGCAGGGGATTGGACATTCTTTAGATTCTGATAGGTAGGCAATGAGTTAGGTGTTTTGGGAAGTTGAAATATGTAAACTTGATTTGAAACAGGTATAAGATTAGCAAGCATTTTCAGTAGCATTTCTTCTATGCAATCATACAAACAATGAGTTTAAAAGTAAGAATACAATAGGTTTCAGGAAAGCAAGCACTTCCGCATCAGGTTTGAGCTTTTAAGCTACTAAGCTTTTTTTTCTCCTTTTGGATTTAGAGTAACTGAATCACTTTAGCTCCATGTCAGATGTCCGTATGTAGAAGACCTATATGAAACACCATCATTGTTTAATAGCATCAAACTTTTACCACCTGCCCTTCTAAATCAAGTTCAAGGTTTAGAGGAACAAAGATTTCTGTTTTTTTCCTTCTGATTCCAGTAATTGAATCACTTTATCTCAACTGTTCATATGTGGAAGACCTAAATATTTACCAACAAGTTACAGATTGTTAGTTAGCCCTTTTTGCTTCCCGTCTACAGCTTTAACCATTCTTATTTCAAAGGCTACACCCAAGAATACACGATCAGGAAGTGATGCAGGAACTCTGCACTGCCTCAGATAACAACCAGTTCATGGGAATCAGGCTACTGTACTGAGAAAAATGCTGCAAGTGGAAGAAATTTCCTCCACGTCTATCAATCAGTTCTCCCTGAATTTTCTCTTCTAGAGGTTCCCTTATTGCTATTGTAAGACGAGAGAACGTCTCTTTGGGGATGAGGCTTTTTCTTATTTCTTTCAATCCTCATTAAAAGGTTGGACTGCCATCCAAGCTTTGGGGCCAGATGCAGTGCTAAACCTTGAAAGTAAAATGCAAGAAAGACAGTACTTTGAGAGAATTGAGTATTACTTTCCAGCGGATGAATAATTATACAGCAAGCCATCTAAATCTGACAAAAAAGAAATGAAAAGAGGTGAGGGATCATGGAGAATTTTTTAAAATTTTAGGCTTCGTTTGTTTGCTAGAAAGTAGTTTTTTTAAAAAAAACAAATTCCTAAAAAGTAGATTATTTTTTAATATTTGGCAGTGTCATAAAAAATAAACTAGAAAATATTTTTTAGTATTTGACTATACTATAAAAAATAAGCTGGAAAATCAATAACTTATTTCATGGAAAACACGTTACTAATATATTATGTCCTATATAAATATATTAGTAATTTATAATTTTCTAATAATAATACAATTTAAATAATTATATATATATATATATAATTTACTAATATATAATGAAGTATTGTACCACTTTAGTTTTTAGGTCCTTGATGGAAAGTGTTTTTCAATCTTTTAAACCATAAAATAATTTTCTCCATCTAAAGCTTAAGTTGTCCTTTGACCTAGAAAGTGAATATGTTGACAGTTTTCCACCATGTAGCAAAGCATGAGAAAGTAAGGAAAGTGCTTTCCATTAAACAAACAAGGCGCCTAAAGGGTTAGTCAGCCTCACCCAGAAAGGCTAGAATTGAAGAGTGCATAAATTGCATGAAGACAAAAAACATGTCACATAACACAAACTAACCTTTTTTCCCCTCTCAATTGCCTGATCAGTCTCATCCATCATCTGATTTCCATGATCCAGTAGTTGTTGGTTTGTCATAGCTGCAAAAATATATAGCATTTTTTTTTTACAAACAATTCCACAAAAAAACAATTATATTGCCTGCTATTTTGTTCAGTTAAACATACCACTTTAACTGTATCAAATGCAGGACAAGATTAAGAAGGGGAATGAATTGGTATATTGGAACATAAAGGAGAAAAAAATCCTTATTTGTAAAACAAGTTAGTAAGGACTATTATAGATAGCTCCCTTTGCCAGCAAGATGGCGACTTGCATGCCCTTTTTTTTGCCATGTCATTAGAAGTTTCTTTCCTTTACCCTCTATCCCTCAAGTGCAAAAAACTACATGCCAAATCCTGAAGCAAACCAGAAAGCGGTGGTTCATAACTGTCAAATTCAATAAGTTTGCTCATCTCCAAGGAGAGCACCAAACTCATTCACACCCTTCTGCTAAATCATCTATTACATTTTTCCTGGAACTTTTCCATCTCAAAGCAGTCACCATTTTAATGCTACACATTCTTCAGGTAAAATAGATTTTCTAAGAACCTTTTTAAAAAGAATCCAATGATTTATTGATAGCTATTCTGGGCAGGGCATCAATTGAAAGAAAATCTCAAGCTAGGAGTGAACAAACTTAGGATGACATGTTGTAAAACATATGAATCTCTGGCATATCCAATCCAGTTCAACATCATATATAATGCATTTCCATTGCAATCAAGGGTGGATGGATGTACTGCAAAAGGTTAGGGTGGGAAGCACAATCATTATCATGGTACCAACAAAGATGGATCCAACTTAATCCTACTTTGCATTCACAAAAAAAGAAAAACTTAACCCTACTCTCAGAAATTAAAGACAAGGTGAAAAGGCTAGAGTTAATATTCATCTCCTCAAATGACAACATGTAACACAAGCTGGCATAGCCTAGTAGCTGTGTACTCAGTAGCTTCCTTTGGTGAAGCAATATCGAGTCCTAATGACAACAGTTTATTTGATTATTATGCCCCCCCCCCCCCCAAATTCCCAATTTGTGCAGCCCAAGGTCCTCCCAAAAAAACAAAATGGCAACATGTACAGTGTACATCGCCGCTTATATCAGGCATTGCAGTGAATGCATTCCACCTTCAAATACTGAACATGAACTGCCCCTTTGTGAACGGCCTGCTAAGTTGCCATACATAACACCCTTAGTTTTGACATTTGGATCTCTTTGACAGAGAAAAAACAAGAGGGAGAAAAGAGTGCATCAGGCACTTATCCTTTCATGGATGCTCTCCGTGGTCCATTTCCCCTTTCTAAGTTCAGCTATCCCTTCACATTCCCAAAGAAACTCTACTCATTGATGTAAAAAGATATCAGAACTACAACATCTAACTCAAAGTAAAAGGAATCAGGATTGCTGGATGAAGCAGTAACAATTTGGAGGCAAATAGAAGTTCTAGTGAAGGAACAAGATCACTTTCATGTTTTTACTTACTTCCCTAGAACAAGTTGACCAAAAATAAGTGGTGGTGTTTCTATATATTAGTGGGTGAATAGGTGAGCGAGCATGTACTTGCATATTTATAGCCAAAGCTTCATGCTAATATTAGCATAGAAAATAATGTTAGTTAACACGATTACCTGCACCAAATTCAAAACTTAAGATTTTAGCATTCACAACCCTTATATATCAAAGAAAAGATTCATGTACGGCAGAAAAGGTCAAAACTTACACGAAGCTAGCAACACATTGTCATCATGTAACTCTTCATTAGGCCCATCAAACAGATCAACTCTCTTATTGTTTTCAAGATTGGTCGCATATCTGTATCACCATCACAACAATGTCGCAACAGAGCAAACAAGGATTAGAAGCATGGCAAAAGATTATTAAACAGTTGTTAATTATTATAGGTAACATGTAAAATAATTAACCACACGTTATAAAAGAAATCAGATATTTTTAGGCAACAGAAGTATTCTTGTATAGAGAACCAAATCATTAACAGGACAAATCACGAACGTATTTTATTCAGAAAAATGCAAACAATCATGTATGGGTTCCATCCTTCAAAATTCTGAGACAAAATCCCATGATCTTCCATTTTAAGGATAAATAAGTGAATTCACCAAGAATTTGAGAACATATATTCTCCAGTCATTCCGAATGTAACTGAAACAGTGGTTAGTTTAGATCAATTTGAAGCCAAATTCATTGACCATCCAAATATAATTTGCTAGTTGAGAGGAAGCTAAACAACTTTGAACAAAATCTCGTCACTTAAATAATAATCGAGGACTGTCTATTTCTATTACAATGACCAGAAAAAAGAGCCATTGACATACCATGGTGAAGACTCGTGGGCCATAACTCAACTTTTCAAAATCAACTAACAATCAGATTTGAAGATTGTAAAAAGACATGTGGAAGGAAAAGGCACAAATGCACACTACCAACAAAGAAAAGGCATTGTATATCAGGACCTATGATGATGCCAATTTACCACAAGCATCAACAAATTTCAACTTTTTGCTTTTTTCTTTTTCTTCTTTTGGGCTGGAAGGAGTGTCAAGTTTGAAAGAAATGTTAACCAAACAGATAAATTCCGCATAAAGTTTTTCTAAAAAAAACTAGCAAAATTTTTTCAAAGATTTCTCTGATGACTGAAAATGAAAATATGATCTTCAGAAAGTGAAATTAAGTTAGTGTTTAGTTTGGGAAAAAAAAATCATAATCCTATAACTGGAATAAACAATTATATCATTCCCTACTTCACCCAGTAGAGAAAAGATGACATCAGATTGTCTTTACATGTTTTAATTGTAAGAACAAATGTCATAGTTTGTTCATGATAATATCTCTTGGTGCCATACTAAACATAGATGGAAACTTATAAACTGATGACAAACTTACTGTTTTTTAAGAGCAACATATGAATTCAACTCTTTGATCTGCATGGTAAAGACAACAACATTCAGAAAACATTAGACATGCAAAGAGACACAAAAATATTAGACTCTTGATAAATCAAAAGCCCACCATTGACTGCTTTTTCTCATTAAGCATTTTGTTGGTGTCTGGATCATTTCTACTCTCCATATCCTTCACTTCTCTGTCAAACTCTTTGATAAGCCTGAAAAACAAGAGGACATTATTCTGATTCTAATTCTAATTGAGTAAGTATGAAAGAGAACTGACAGACAAAAAATAAAATGAAAGTGTCAGCAATATTTGTCCTATTAACCTAACAGTATTGTAAGGGATGTCCAGATTGTCACTCCTCTATAGACTTTTAGATCCTCAATTGTATCAAATCTTAGCAACTCGGTTCTTAGGGTTTACAATCATTGCTGTATCTACATGCTTAATATATTCATCCTATAATGCGGAGCTGTGATAACAGAAATGGAGTTGACTATAGAAGAAATTGACTTTCAGAATAAGAAATAAGTTGAAAATACATGGATAGGAAACCTGATAAAAGAAACGCCAGTGTAGTTGGTCAAAGACTCCCAGACCCCTTAAATTATACCATCTAATTCTCACAGAATCTAGGAAGACAAATAGTACAACCAACATCATAACAGCACTGTATAAAACATGATTTTCTTTTTCCAAGAAACAGAGGATGAATGTTGTGTGCTAAGGTAAGTTTTGGTAAATAACTGCTTAAATAATGGAAGGAAAATATACATTTCATGATTGGTCATTCATAAAGTAAATGTTTTGCGCTAAGGTGAGTTCCATCATTTGATGCATCCTGGTTCTAGATCATCCCTGACAAAAATCAGCATAATTAACAATCGACCCAACATTGCATTTTCATTCAATATCGAATTGGGAATTGTATTCAGCCAATGGTGAACCGTTAAATACAAACTAATAACATGCATATATAAGGAGAGCTAAAGAGAAGGTGCAATTTACAAATACCTCTTACACTCCCGCAGCTTCCCCGTAAGTTCTTCCAGCTGCCTACTCTGTCTATTGACATCCTTAATCTTCTCCAATTTCTGGAACCCATTTCTGCAACAATAACACAAACACGTTGCATTTCACTATCAATTCATACTAACCCACCAATAACTGCAAATGTCTTGTCAATTTTCTATAAAATCCATATCAATTAACCAACTAAACCAAGAACATTGACTCTTAAAAAAAATCCAACAAATCTCTCTCCAGCTTCAAATGCCATACAATTCAATTAACGAACATGCAAAGCTTATATTTCATCGTTCATTAATTTGATTCAATTACATTAGAAAGAAAGACACTGTAAAGAAAGGAAGAATTACGATAAAGCTCGAAAAATATCAGCGATCTGTCCATTGATCTCTGCTAGCTCTTCACTGATCGACGATAAAGGATCCATCTCTGCCTATAATTCAATAATCCTCAATGCACATATAAATAAAAAAAGAATTCAATCAATCAAGCTCAAAATGAGCTCGAAAACTAATCAAATCCTATTAAATTTACAAATGCATCTCGTAGAGAATACAAATGGTACCAAAAATTAAATTGAATCTCTTCACACAAATGCCTAAGATTGCAATTGGTAACTGAATAATCTGGGTTACGAATTTTGAATTCACAAAAAATAAAAAAAACAAAGAAATTCAACGATTTGAAATCCTGATCCGATCCGTACAATGTAGGCTATGGAATCGATCAAGGACCAAGATCCAAGGTTTTACAGTTTCTCTCGATCTTAAAGATGAAAAAAAAAAATACTAAATCAATTATGCAAGTATAAAAATGTCTCCTCGTGAATGTTCTGTTTTTGGCGTTGTTTTTTTAGTATTTTGTTTGATGAATTTTTATTTATTATTGTTTTTAGCTTTTTAATTCCAGTCTGCCAGTCTAATAAAAATTGTCTTTCATATATTTGTTATTTTGATACATGATAAAATAATATTTTTTTATTTTTATATTTTTAATTTTTATCTATTAAAATAATTTAAAAATATTATAAAAATAATTTAAAATTAAAAAAATTCAAATAGTTTTAAAAATATGGTTCAACTATAATACCAAAAAAGTTTGTTATCGTGTTTAAAACTATATTTAGATATATTTTAAAAATATGTATAGTATTAAAGGTATTAAATTAATATTTTTTAAAATATTTTTAGATAATTTTAATATGTTAATTTTAATAATAAAAAAAATATATCTAAAAAAAATTAAAAATAATTTTTAAGCAAAAACAATTTGCACCAATATATTAAATGCACATTATAAAAAGGTCTGATTTCACCACCACTAGATCCATTAAAAAAATCATGACCCGCGTGTTATATCTCTCATTTTTTTTATAATAATTTTTCCTCTTTAACACCTTGTTTATATTAAAAAGCAACAACACGTCATCCTCTCTTTAATTCAAAGGAAAAAAAATAATATAGCTAACGTATCATTTGTTGACCTAGTTTTTAGAAATCCTAGGGTCGTCGAAAACTTAAGACTTTGATATTTTTATCTAAAAAATTAATTTATAATCTATGTTTTAACTTAAAACACCTAGAAAATACCATAGACACCTTAACAAACCCATCAATGGCCTAAAACAAACAAAAATGCCACTCAAAAATCCAAAACCCATAAACCAAAAGACTTTTTAAGCTCAAATTCACTATCTCAAACAAGGTGAAAGACAATAACACCTAAGTTAAACTACTCTTATAAAATGAAACATTTTGACATCAAAATTAACTTTTTTTATGGCTGTAATTGGTGGTAATCAAGTTTTTTTTTTCTATTCTACTAAAATTTAGCCACTTTCTCTTTCTTTTATCAGACGAGGAACTAAGAAAAAATGAATTATTACTAAGAAAAAATGAATGATTAAGTTTTGGATCAAAATTAAAATTTAAAAATATTAAAGGACCAAGTTTGAAATGTAAAAAGTAGGCGGACCAAAATGATTTTTTTCATCTATTTCCAAAACTCACATATTTATTCTACCTTTTTCACTTTGACCTCTTTCTTTCAATCTCGTCCTTGCTCAATAAATTTTAAAAAACTAGACTTTAATTTAGCCCCAAAAATATATAGTTGAGAAAAAAATAGTTTGATGAACAAAAACAAAAAAGGTACCATGTTGAGTCCACAATGACATGCAATAGCATGTATAATGTTTTTATCTTTAATGTTTTTCCCACCGCATTTAGAGTTTCTTGTAATATTATGTTTTAAAATTTATTTATAGCTAAAGTTTTTTACTCCAATTTATTTTTGATTTCTTTTTTAATTTTAGAAATAGAAAAGGATAAAAAAAGAAGATAGGAAAATATGGTGGTTTTTTAGATTAAATTACTTTACAGGATAATTTAATTATTATTTTTATTATGCATATTCATATACCAAAAGAAGAAAATGATGTTTTTATGTTTTATTATGCATATTCATATACCAAAAGAAAATGATGTTTTTATGGAGAAATGATATAACTATAAATTTTATCAACTTTTTTTTTATTGTGATGATGTGTGTAGTAGTGATAAAATTGTAATTTTTATGTATTTTAGAAAACAAGTTTTTCTAATATTTTTTTCTTATGCTTTGCATTTTTATCATTCTATGCTTGCCTTATTTGTCATTATTTTTCTATCACAATTTACTGTAATATTTTATTATTGTTTCCTTTTTTTTACAATTTTTTGAAATTGTTTTTACTGATTACATTTTGATTACTTTTCACTCTACACTTGATCTATTATACCATTATTTTTGTTCTTATATTTATTCCTTTGTAATTTTTTTTCAATTTTTTTTCTTTATAATTTTTTATTAAAAAAATCTTATACAAAAACTAAAAAAATGATATTTTACTGTAACAATTACAATATTGTTTTATGTTTATGCCAAGTTAAAAATTAGCATAAGATCTTATATGTTTTTACTAACGTATATCTTTACTATATTTTATTATATATAAATATAAACTTTTTGATTCATAATTATATTTTTTATTTGATATCAAAATTAATAACATTTAAATATTAATTTTTTTGTGTTAAGAAAAAAAATTAGTCGACTCATAACAAAACAAGTTGAACAGAAATGTTATTATTTTGTTTTTTATATTTGTTGACATAGATTATTTTTGAAGTATTTAATTAAAGGTATGCATAGGATTTGTGATTTATAATTATTTAAAAATGCATTTTAAAAGTTTATATATTTATTTTTTAATAAAAAAAATTCAACTTGTGGCGACGCACGAGTAAAATATCCTGTATTAACTATTTTGTTTTGATAAACTACATGGAACAATTTATAATTAATGCTAGAGAAAATTTAATATTGTTTTTCTTATGGCCATTTAAACCGCTAATTAGAAACGCCTGAATGAGTGCGTGGGGGATATTCAATAATTCACGAAATTTGAGTATGAGTAAGCTTTTCTCTCTCTCTCTCTCTCTTTTTATTGTTTTTATTATTATTGGCGAATGCTGTTCTCTCTTTATCTCGTTTTGTTTTTGTTACCATTGACAAATGCTAATGGTCAAGCTCTAACATTGTATTTAATAAGAAATTGAAATGGCCTAGCCTCGCCCATCCATATTTGAACCTGACTTAGTTCAACTTTTATTTTAAATGGTTTTTTGATGGGTGGACATTTCGGATGTATTTGTTATTATGATAATTTTTATAATTATAGTTTAAAAAAATTATTTTATAAAACATATTTTTAATTGATGTTAGTTTAATAAAATATAGGTTTTTTTTTTAATTTAAACCCAATTAATTAAACATCCTGTAAATAAAAATAATCAACAAATTTTACAGTATAGTAGACCCAATAACATAAATGATTGATTAATCTACTTCACAGCACCAAATTTTTTTTTTTATATATATTGGCATACAAACCTAGTAATAATTACTTACCAATATAACAACTTATCATGCTTAATAATTGTCAATCACGTGAAGTTTTAAACTAATTAATCTACCTTTCATAACATTAACATAATAAATACTAATGCTTGATAACCTAACTGATTATGGCCTCCAATAATAAATACTAATGCTTGATAACCTAACTAATTATGGCCTCCAATAATTGACAAATTTAATTGTCAAATTAATTTGTAGTCCTAAATCAACATAGAAAGAATCATTTCTTGGCCAAATAATCTTGAGAAAACTACCACAATATTTATCTATAAATTTATTTAAATGAAAAGAAATTTAAAAACATGTTAAATAACATATTCAACAATATTACTTAAAAAATAAATGAAATTATGTATTTGGGATCAATAAATACCTCTCGACTTAAAGTGTTTTAAGCTATGCATACATTCTTTACAACCATTTCATCTTGTTTTCAAGATTTTCCATAATTAACCATATTCTTTATTCCTTCTCGAGCCTAAAAACTTAGTAGTAAATCCATGAAAATCATTTTTAATATTTACTCATTCAATTGAGTGAAGCTTACTCGTAACTTTAGGAATATGACGCCCTTTCCTGTCTTTACTAATAAATGTTGAATCACTATTGTTTAACAAGTTATCAACTAATGATCATAGCATGACAATAGTTATAACCTAATTCTAAATTAATAGCATGACAATAGTTATAACCTAATTCTAGAATTTCTTTTTTTTTTTCTTAGCTTGAACCTTAAAACTTTTTCTTTCTTTTCTCTTGTCACTACCATGTGTGTTGCAGCTATTGTATATATTAACCCCTCTAATAATGTTACAAACATTATTGGTAAAATTTGGAATTCCATCCTTTTCTAAATCATCATTTCTTTCTTCTAAATTATACTAATCAATATTAACATTGTGATTGCCATCAACACTGATATTATTATCATATAAGACTCAAGATGATTCTGTTCACATATACTCTTTAGTAGCAACAATATTTGAGAATATTCTGTCAAACTTCAAATATAAAGATGTTTTGATATCAACTTATCTAAACTTTTTTGCTCATTTTATTTCTCACACAAAATAAATAAATTATTTAATGCAACTTTAAATGATTTATTAATTATTGAACTAAGATTTAAACAAATTAAAGATTAAGGATCATGGCAAATAACCTAAATTTTTGTTTTTCACCACTCGTCACTGGAAGAAATTATTTCTAATTCACTACTCTGGCCCATACCAATTTTAGAAATGAGCTTTCTTCGTATCTTTCAATCCTTTTTGCAGCCATTATGTTTCTTCTTTAGTTGTATCTTGGTGAATGCATGACTAATTTATTCTTTAAAGGATGTTAATAAATATTTCAAACAAACTTTGTCGAAATAAGTATTTGATTTCATTCTCATGTTAATAATCTTGATGCCAAGGTTATAAAAGACATGCAATATTTTTTTAGTCCAAACAGCTTTATTCATAGTTTCAAGACCTTCCATTCTTGGATAGATGACATATTTAAAAGCAAACATAATAAATTATAATATAATTGGAATTTAACTAATCTTTGATGAAAGTATAACTATCATACAAGTATTTAAACAATCAATGAAGTAAACAAAATTAAAAAGAGAGAGAGACTTTCATTCCTAAAAATGAACTTAGACCATTAAATATATATATATATATGGTAGTTAAATCAAACATGTAAAAAAATATATATAATGGCATCAGCTAAATTAATTAACATACTATCAAAAGTTAGTGGCTAATGAAGAATTTGAAGGTAAAAACTTAGAAAAACATGTACAATTCCAATGTTATAAGTCATTAGACACAAACAATTTGGTTAATATATAATAATTAGCTAAATGAGATAACTTTATAAAGTATTAATTTTTATATATTAATTTGGGCAGTATATAAACTTAAAAAATTAATTTTTTCTTGCATATTAATTTCTGTCAATTCATATACATGAAACCTTATGGGATATTTAATTTATGTAAGTAAAATTTTCACTCAAATAGTTATTTCTTTACTTTTTTAATTACATAACAGGTCTGCTGTCCAACATGAACTCCTATTTAAACCTCTTTGACTGTCCTGCTTACAGATCTTAAAGGAGCATATCTCTCTCTCTCTCCCCTCTTCATTGTATAATCCCTTTTAGTTTTTCTCATATCAACAAAAGATTTAATTCAAATCCTCCATAATAAAGTACACGATGAAAGTAAAAAGAATCCAATAAAACATTTTGTAAATAAGAATAACCAACAAATTTCATAGTATTATAAACCTAGTAATGAAGATGGTTAATTAACCTACTTCATAGTAACAAAAGTTTTCTCTTCTTCATGTTGGCATACAAACCTAGTAGGCATACAAACCTAGTAATGCAGATGATTAATTAACTTACTTCTCTTCTTCATGTTGGCATACAAACCTAGTAATGCAAATGATTAATTAACTTACTTTAAAGCATTTAATGTTCACAATATTGTAAATAAAAACAATAAACAACACCCAAACTTTAATTCTAATATAATTAAAACAAGTATTTGGTTAAATATTTATAAAGAATGAAACATATTACTACCTTATAACATATTCTCTTCCTGTTCCCAAAGAAGTTTTTAAGATCCCCTTTTTGTTGTGCTTCCAAAACCAACACAGATGAGATGCTAGATCATGTATTGATTTTGAAGAAGATAAATACAAAGAAAAAAAACATTATTCATGATGTAAGCAACAAAAAGAAAAATTATTTTTAATATTCCAATGAATTTTTTTTCTTGTTGCTGATATGTGTTTGCAGGGGGATTTTGAAAAATGAGATGAGGTGCTGTTTGCAAAACTGGTTTAATATTTCTGTACGGTGCTGTTTGCAAAACTGGTTTAATATTTTTGTACTTTAAAAAAAATTATTTTTGATATTAGCGCATTGAAATGATTTGAAAATACTAAAAAATATTAATTTAAAACAAATAAAAAATAAATGTTTTCAAGAATACTTTTAAAATAAAAAAATAAATAGGACTTAAAACTAACATGCAACCACACTATCCGACAATACCTTAATAACCAATACAATTACAATTTCTCTACCAAACAGACTTAAACAAAGTTATGGTTAAAATCTGTTTTTTTTTTTAGAAGATACTTTACTAATGTTTAGATATTTTTTCTCCGACTCATGAAGTAACGTGAGCCAATAAACTAATATTTTTTTCATTTATTATTATCATTTTTTGTGTTAAAACTATTTTATATCACTTATAGTGTGTTGTTGCGGGCATTAAATTAGTTTTAACTACTAAAATCGTGTTTGGAAACCATGTTTCTTTAAAAATTTATTTATTTTAACTTTTTTTAATATTTCAAATATTTTAATATTATTTTAAAATATTTTTTAATAAAAAATATTTTAAACTATAATTACTATTATAATCTCATAAAAAAACTTAGTTGAAGAAAGTCCTGGTTAACAAATACAACTCCCAGTATTGGAGTCCTTGTCATCCTCAAAGAAAAAATGAAATAAACACGAGTAGAGTAAATAATTAAAAAGAAAAACCCAAACCCACCAAATAAACAGATCTGGGCCCGGATGGGATTTAAACTAGCAGCCCATTCGACAAGTCGAAGCTTTTATAAGGGGAAGCAAAGAAACCCTAGCCAGGGGTTTCTCATTTCCAGCCGCTGCTTTCCTTCAGTCCACAAGCAGAGACCCGTCAAGGAAACCAACCACCATGGTACTCCCTCCATCTCTCCATCTTGTTGTGTATGTTTCTTATGTTTCGATGGAAAACGGTTTCTAAAATTAGGTTTTTTTCTTGTCTTTGCAAAGATCTTCTTAGCTATTTTACAGGTTGATTTAGTAAGTGCTAACCTTCGGAGATATTTGGGACGATTGGATTTTGATGATCTCTTATTTACTTCATTTTCTGAATTTAGAAGTGACATGTTACTATCATATATTAGGTTGTTGGGTGATTAAAGTTTTTCTTACATAGATTATTCTTCTCTTTTGTCCTTGGGTTCGTTGGTTGTAAGAGTTGCCTATTTCGGTTGCTGCTTAGAAGAAGTTTCCGATTGAAGGATCTTGAATCTGTTAGGATGAATGCAGTTAGCACTTAATGCTTGATACTTCGTTTTGTATTTAGATGTTTTAAGCTGTGCATCTTTTGTTTTGATTGCAGACCAAGAGAACAAAGAAGGCTGGAATTGTTGGGAAATATGGTATGTGTCTATCTATCAACTGGGACAATCTATTACTCATACGCATTGTATTGTGCATAATTGCGGTCTAGAAACTTCTTGTTTGCTCTCTGTTACTGAAATCAAGAAGCTTTGACCTGTCTACAATATCATTCAGATATTGATTACTTTATGTGGCCTGACATTGTTTTCCCACTTCATATTTGTTCCTTGTTCATGTAAATTGCCTTTGTAATGACATCTATGTAAATGGAATGATTCTATGCAGAATAATCTGACTCTTAGTGTATTGTCTTGTGTTGGATTCAAAGTTCAGGTTTTTCTAATATTATATAGAATCAAGGATCTTTGACCTGGGTTTCGTTTAAAATGTTTTATAAGTTAATTCCGGTTTTTGATAACTGATTGGGGTCTGACTTTGTTTCTCATTTCAATATATATGTGAATCTTAGTTTAGTTTCCTGTCTTTGATTTAAAGTTTAGGTTCATGGATTGAAAATTACAAGGTTTAATATTTTTCTTGATGCAGGTACCAGGTATGGTGCCAGTCTGCGTAAGCAGATAAAAAAGATGGAGGTTAGTCAGCACAGCAAGTTTTTCTGCGAATTCTGTGGGAAGGTAAGCTGTTAGTAACTGTATCATTCCTATCGAGGTTTGTTTTTGTGGTGGAAAAGCACTTTTGAAAAAAAATTATTTATTTTTAAATTATTTATTTAGTGTTTTTAGATTGTTTTAATGGGCCGTTGTCAAAAATAAATTTTAGAAAATAAAAAAGTATTATTTTGATGCATTTCTAAGCAAAAAGCGCTTTGAAATGCATTTCTAAGCAAAAAGCACTTTGAAAAACAACCATCACCACAATACCAAACAGTGAATGTCGTCACTTCCTGCTCTGCGTTACATGATGGCAGTCTTCTAATCTTATGGGCTGCTGGCAGTATGCCGTGAAGAGGAAGGCTGTTGGAATTTGGGGATGCAAGGATTGTGGGAAAGTCTAGGCTGGTGGGGCCGACACTTTGAACACTGCCAGTGCTGTGACAGTGAGGAGCACTATTCGCAGGCTGAGGGAGCAAACTGAGAGCTAAGCTGCTGTTAAGAACCTACTCTATTGTCTTTAGGGTGTTTGTATTGTTGTTTTAGATACAGACTGGTTGGAAATGTTTTTGAGGATGTTTGATCCATTTGCGTCACGCCTACTCTGGAATAGTCATGTTTGCAGGTTAGGCATTGGGATTTATCCCGTTAAGATTTTTGCTTCAATAATATTAACTTGTTAATCTGTGCGCCTTGTTTTTGGCCTCATGCGTAGTGCCCGGTGGTCTTAGTCTTTCAACCTGCTTTTTTCCAAAGACAAAGGGCCCTTAACCTTATAGCTGCTTTACGATTTTGATCTTAAAGCTAACAGGGGGCCGGCAACTGAATTCGGTTATTTGTCTCGAGTTCATCTGCAACTTGTGATTGTTGTCCAAACCAGCAAGAACATTTTGTTGCATGATTTAACGGTGTTGGAAATGTGAAATCCTTCTCGAGATAGATGAGCCGCCAACTAGTTGTAGTGGAGAAGTGAAACCGTTTCCGTAGTATTGCAAGCATCTCTAGTGATTATCTGGGCAAAATCTGGATTAAATTATCATCTCTTAAAACCCGATTTCAGCCGGGAAAAATAAAGCGAAAAAGGTCTTGGCAAAAAAATTAAAAATTATGGTGGAAATGGGTGCTACAACTTGTATAAACCACTCATGATACTGCTGCTTTTTTCCTCGCAGGAAATACAGATGCAATCACTTGCATTTACTAGTTGTTGAAAGATTTGGGCACACCCTGTGATAAATTGTGGCCAAACCACATATACACAACATTTGAGCTCAACCATCCTACTCAACCTGTGAACATATATTATCGAGGCCAATAAGAAATGGTTGAAATCATCTTGTTCAACCAGTCATTAGTTTATTGACTGTTGCTCCGCGCAGGGACCAAATCATACAGGATATTTAATGATGATAAACAACATTCTTTAGCCTCTTACCAACGTATATACAAGTTATCGAGGCCATCAGAGAGTGGGGGGGGATCTATCTTGCTCCTCAATCAGCCATCTCTTTTGGTGGCTAAACTGCGGTTCCAAGTAGGTACCAACCACTTGTAGCATACGTCTAAACGAGATTGAAATGATTCCCACGCAAAATTTGACGTAACTGCAGAAGGAACAGCAAAAACGTCTTTTCCAAGCAATTTCCTTGTTCCTTTTCGGCTCCCATCAGAATTTTAACTAATAGCATATGCACGATTCTGAAGAAGCCCCAATGTCCTTTAAGATTAAACAAAAGGACTTGGCACATCATCACTGTTCTGGTGGTGCATTTGTCTTTGGACAGCTTTCACTGCTGCGACTCTTGCAGCATTGGCCGCTTTGTTAGCAGATTTGACAGTTTTGTTCACTCTCTCTTCTATCCTTGCCACATCATATGCTTTCTCAGCAGATCGCCTTGCTTCCTGTATTTATCACAGTAACAGGTGAGAAAGAGGATAGTAATTTGTTCAAGGATAGAGATAGTACATGCCACATCATATGAAACTTATTTGTTCAGTATCCAGCAGAATTCAGACAAAAGCACCAGTGTCCAAGAAGAAAACATCAGGTAGAATGAGGTCAAAAGCCACAAGGAACTAAAAATATGTGAGAGATCCTGATGCAGTTTACTTCCACTCACATAGTAGGTCCCACTTCCATGTGAAAGTGGGAGTAATGCACTGTTAGTATCTAAATTCTCAAAATACGCTTCTCAGGTTATGGCTCATGACTCATTGAATGCTTGCAGCTGGAGCTACTAACATACAGTAAGTTAAATCACACAACAAATCTTGGAAGTTACTTTCTGAAGAAATACCAAATCAATCTGCTACCTAAAGGAAGCCATGAAAGGAAACTAGTTAGGGTTCATCAAAAGCAAAACCTGTACACGGTTCAAATCTTGAAGAATTCAATGGCTTACATGTCTCGAACAAGACACAAATATACCATAACATATGACCTGCAATCTGACCAGTCCTGTGGGATCATATTGACCACGATTTAACAGCAGTTTGTTATGGCAAATCCTATTATAACTTGCATAGATATCAAAACTTAACATAGCTTATTGTATCTGATATTTTACTCCACATGTCAACTCAAGTTACAAACAATACATTTTCTAAACTGAATATTTTTTGTTAATTTGGTTCTCGATTCATCTAGAAAATCTTAACAAAAGATCCTTGACCAAAAGGAAAAACATGTGGTTACCTGGACAGCACTAAGAACTTTGGGATGACTAGTAGCCTTTGGGGATCCAGGGTTGCCATTCTCTGCAGTAGAAACATCAAGAATCCCATTTTGCCAATGACCAGATTGTGTTTCTCCATTTTTGAAAGTGTACATGCCAAGCCCTTGCCTCCTTCCCTCATGCCATGCTCCTTCATACCGATGTCCATTTCCAAACTGATAGACTCCAAAACCATGCATCTTATCCGCAAAATATTCCCCAGCATACATGTCCCCGTTTCTGCATATAAAGAACAGTGAAGCCAGGTTGTTATATTTTTGAAATGTAAATTAGTGATTGGCTCTCAAGCAATACAACAGCGGTGGCTCTATGTTCAACTGTAAACAATTGAACAAAGTTACAGATCAAAGCATTCCACTAATCACTAAATTAATTTTCATTTTGATATTTCAGCATCATTTCATGGAAAGAACTGGATTGAGGAAAAAAGGAATTTGTAACCCCGTATTGGGAATTGAATTGAATAAAATATTTATTTTTTGTTCTCTGTAAACTTTAATGTTTGAATTGAACCCCTCAATCCTAATATTTCATTGATCTGGCATGTCCTGCTTTTGCAGGCCTGAACAAAACAAGTTCTTTTGACCTAAATAAACCTTCAGTATATCCATGGGTTTCGAGAACAGAATCATCTAAATAGATATACACTATTATTATCTCCACACACCCACCAATACATGTCGAAAACTAATTGCTAGTGCCTAAAGATTCTGCATCTAAGAAAACCAAAAGCAGAAATACAACCACCCCAAACAAGACCAAAAGGAGAATTTAGAACCAGTTTCAAATTCTATAACTGCAAGATAAAATAAACGGCCAAAAACTCCATTAAACAACCGACAAATCTAAAACAACACAATAGTCGAATAATACGTGCTTGGTTAAAGATAAAATTCCACGTAAACAACTAGCATGTATGCAATTTAAATCAGCTTAATTCAACATAGACAAGTGGCAACATATCAAAGGGATTAAGGGAATAAAGCTTAAAAATCCAACGTTAACTATCAAATCAAGATATCCACAGATTCAAATATCCAAATTTACCTGAAATGGTAATGACCAAGCCCATGCTTAACACCCCACTTGAACTCCCCGACATACTTACTCCCATCCTCACAAGTATGAACACCACACCCGTGGCATTGCCCATTACACCACTCACCAGCATAAACATCACCTGTATAAAACCTATAAACCCCAATTCCATGCCTCAAACCCTGCCTATACTGCCCTCTATACCTGCTCCCTTTAGCCCATGTTTCCACTCCACATCCATCATACTTCTCATCCACCCAATCACCCTCATATCTCCCACTCATGTAATAGTAATAAACCCCACTCCCTGAACACTTACCTTCATGAAATTCACCCTCATAAACATCACCATTACTATAAACCTGAACCCATGATCCTGAATAGGGCTTGTTTTCTTTTTTTGGCTTAGACCCAATTGACCAAACCACAGGATTTGAAGCTACTGTAGGTAAAGGTGTTGACTTGAGCTTGTTTGGAAGTGAACGAGTAACAAGTAAACGAATTGAAGGCAAGCGAGGAAGCACAAGATTGAGACATGCTAAAAGGGGAAATAAGAAAGAAATAATGAAAAGCAAATTTATGATAAACAAGCGATGATGATTTGATATAAAGAAGTAAAGAGACGGAAAAATTAAAAGAATCAAAACCCTCAAATGCACACAAAGCAAACGAGCATGGCTGAAATGGAAAAGGACTCTGTGAACTACGGTCTTGATAGATAATTGAGTAGTAAATGGGAAGGTAATAGTATTCAAAACTGTTTTTTTATGAAAACCTGATTGGTCAAGGTTGCCATGGAGAGAGGAAAGCGTAGGAGAGTGAGACAGAGAAGAAGGTGGTGACTGAGCCATAACTGTTACTCGCTTGCGAGGTGTTGAAATAAGGTGGTTTTTGGGTTGTTGAAGGATTATTTGACAAGGTAAGGTTTGTTCTTGTTCATGGTAGGATTGAAAGTAAGGTTGGTGGTTCAGTGGAGGTGGGTTTGGTGACGTGGATGGTGGGATTTCGATTTGAAGAAGAGGTTGGTTTTGTGGGTTTGGTTCGGATTGCTTTTTTCTTCGTATTTGTTGTTGTTTTTCAAGTTGATGGATTGAAGGATCAAAGAGAGGTAAAAGGAGGTTTGAAAACTCTTCTTCCTCTGCTTCGTTTTGTGATAAAAGGTGTTTCAGATTTCTTTTGATGCATTTATAGGTAAATGCGGTCTGAGAGAGAGAGAGAGTGTGCTGCCATTTGAGATCATATTTGCTGATTACTAATACTGCCACTGCAATGTTCAAAAACTTCAAATTCAAGACTGTATTGCCATTTCTGGTTTTGGCTGACAACTACCTGAAGAACAGGAAGTTGATGGGAGGCAGGGGAGAAACTACCTAATTTCGTTGACTCTGCTCTTCATTATAGGACCCTCATCCTTTCCTCGATTTAAAAAAAAACAGTATTAAAAGTATTATATAATGGAAAAACAAATCCTTACGTGATGAACATAACATTAAACAAACATGAAAATAAAACTAATCATTTTTTTTCATCCCCATTTGGTTTTAAAAAGCTAAACTGAATTGAACGTTGAAAATAACATTTCAATTACTTTATTTTTTACATTTAAAAAAGCAATTTGTTTCTTATAATTATTCAAATACAAAAACAAGTCTTCCTCTGTAATTTTTCACACCCGTTGTTCTAAACGCCAGCATAAAAAGTAGATTGAGAGTGGCTACCTGCAAATCGTGCCTTCAATAATTCTTTAAGCAAGCGTGTTATGGAATGCGGATAAAAAAGAAACATAGAAAACGATAGTTTCTAAAATTATATTTAGTTAATATTTTAGTATATATATAAAAAATAGATATAGAAGAGATTGAAACTTGTTTGATTAAGAATACAAAAATAAAAACATATGATAATAAGCTTAGCACTGTAATAATTTTAAGATAATTTTTTTATATTTCAAAATAATATAAAACATGTTTCTTATATTTTCACCATCTTTATTTGTTTTATTCCAAGACTATAATAAGAAAAAGTATCCAAGTTCTTGATGAGTTCTCCTCCTAATATCATGCCAAAGATCAAACTCAATTCAGTGAAAAAATCTCGCAATAAGTCAATAATTATCTCGCTCAAAGCATCACATATGAACGTGCTGATAAAAAGCATATTATATTAAGGATAATTATCATAAATAAATAAAAAAAGAAAAACTATTCGTTTGTCTTCTGTTTCGAAATTATATGATCATTAAGATTGGAGTCCTGTTGTATTTGAATATCTTACCTGATCATCAATGGCTAGTAGGAATTAATTATACTTCTGTTTAGCTATCCGAATGCTTCCATATGAATCTCTAGAACTTAAATTTCGGTGCTTAAATCATTGATTTCGTAGTTCATACCACTGCTAAGATTGAAAAAAAAACAACAAGAAATAAACAACAAAAAAGATGAATTAATTTCATGCGAAGAAATAAACACAAGCAGAAGCCATGAACAGTTGAGTAACTTCAGCCGTCCATTAAGTTACGTATCTATCTGTGGATTGAATTAAACAAATCTGCTGACACAATGCTATGAGGTAGCCAGTATCTGTCTGGATTATACCATTCTATTTAATATTTTATTTCTCTATTTTATTAGTTCCAGGAGACATTGAGGCTGGAGCCTCCACATCTATGACTCTGCAATTGGGTGGCCTTGCTGTGCTCTGTTCTTATCCAACTCCGCCTCTTCTTTCCATGGCCTTACATAGCCCCATGAATTCACACACACTCTCTCTCTCTCCCCCCCCAGCGTCTCAAAATCCCTTAATAGGACACAAAAATATATATCAAACCTCATGTCTCGTAGTTCTGGTCCCCAATAATTGTGTGTAGAACCAGACACGTGCTGCCTAACTTACTTTTCTTTGAGTGAGATAACGAAGAAGATAGAGGAACGTGAGAAAGGGATGGAGATGGGATCCGTCCATTGATACTTGCAATAAAAAAAACAACCTTTTACTTGGTTTCGCTTTTAAAAGGATTGTGAAGGTACACCGCCATCAGTTTTTTCCTTCATCTTTAGCATTGGAGGCTCAACCTGAATAGGGAGTCCCTGAATATGATTATACAATTTAACTCTCTCTTCTTTAAAGAGCTTGATTATTAAAAACTACTTGGTTCTGGTTTTGGTTGTTCATGTTTTCCTCTTCTTCATCCTTATATGAATTAGAATTTTATTCCAAACCTTGTATCTTTCTAGGGTACAACTTTGCTGGCCATGGGTGTTTTAACCCTATAACAAATAAGATTTATTTGTCAAGACATGCTATATTTGTTGAGAGTTCTTTTCCAGCCATGAAAAGAGTCACGACCACTCAATCCTTTTAAATTGCATGTTGATGGTAATACTTCATTTCATAATTTAACTACTACTTGTCTTTCCACAAATTTCTATATTTCCCAGCCTCCTCGCAGTGCTCATCACAAGTCCACATCCTCTCCACCTTCTACCTTTATTACTCTATAAAACTCTTCTTCATTGTCTCTCATGCTACTTCTCTACCGCAAGTTACGAGTTGGAAAAAACCCTCGAGCTTAGTTTCATGTGCGAAGTGTGCAAGGCCATTTGTGACTCTCTACCTCGTTAGTAGAACTTTGAAGCTTAGCGAGTGGACTCATCGTTATTCATCTATCACCATGGTTCAATCCATCTTTGTATGTTAACAAAAGGAGGGAAACTGAATAGCAAGGAAGCAGCCAATAATTTTAATTAGCTTTTCTAAAATCCTAGAAGAATCTCATTAAGAACTTTGACTTTACTTTACGATAGATTATAATAATTTACAGAGAAATGTTTTTTCACGGTATTTGAGTCGTTCAAGGCTGTCTTAATCACACATCTTATAATTTAATGATCTGAAGTGGTAACATGCAAATGCAATTTAAATATTGAAAGAACAATAAAGCAGTTTTACAATGTACGGGTGTTTTTGAAAGTGCAATGGAGCAAGGAGAGAGGGCCCCACCTACATTCAAGCCTATTCTTTTCCTCTCTGGTTAATTACAATCCGGTCCTTGAATTCATCAGACTAATCCCTATAGCATCATAAATGATAAATAATCTTTTAAAAACGTTGACTATCCTTAATTTAATATTTTTTTTCCAATAAAAAATTCATTCCCAAATCTTTTCTCTAATTTATTATCCTTTTTATGTTCCAAAAATAAAAACAAATAAATTGGAAAAGAATATGAAAATTGACGGGGGAGCAAATAATCAACTAATTTAAAATATAGAGATTAAATATATATTTTTGAAATAGAAAGACTAATTAATTAATTTTTGTTAAACAATAATGATTGTATTGTAATTAACTCTTTCCTTTCCTTTATATGGCCTGAAGATATGGATCCAATGGGCCCAGCTGAATTCCCTCATAAAACGGACATCAGAAAAAATATTCTCAGCATGTAAGCCTCAGATCAATCTCATCTAACTATATAATTATGAGATTTTATAAGGTAAACTTGGCCATTTGAACAAAGAAAAGCAACAAAAGAAGTGTTAGAAATGGTTATTTCCCATTATGCACATCATCAGTAAAATGAGCGCCTCTGAAGAATTAGAAGCATATGGAGCCACTAGCCAATCCAATTAATGGGGACAAAGGGTGTGAGCCTATGGCTCGAGAGAAGCGTGATACACTCGTAACACTGCCATGCCTTGCCGAGCCCAATACTTTAATAGAATTGGCACACGGGGATAAGGCTCATATATGAATAAACCAGAGCTTGTAGCTTGGCTTGATTGGGGAAAAAGAGAAAGTAGCTGAACATCAAATCTACAACATCCTAAAAGGGAGAAATGCGGGGATACAGACACTTATTCTGATTTTCTTTCTTAGCGTTCTAAATACATGCCACAAATGCAGATGCTAATCCTCCATACAAATGTCCATAGCGGATAGCTTCAGATAAGGCACCATCATGAGGCTACAGGTCTAACACCATCTTTTATTTTCTTCATCTTTCATTGTATTGTTCCTTTCCTGGTAAAATTGAACCCATAGGTTGCCCACTCATCAATCTCTGTCACTCAAACTAACGCGTTGTGGGCCACAGAAACTTCCATCTGCTCAACCAGGCGTGAAAACTACCATGATTGTCAAAAGCTTAACCATCAGCAGTAAATAGATGTAAGAAACAGAGCACAATGTATCACACAAAATCCTCTAAAATCCGAGCATAAAATCTCACTTCAAACATGAGTGGAAGATGAGCTAAAAATATACATCCCGATGTTGTTAAATTTCAAGAATAAACTTTGCATACCCGCAAATAATTTTCTCTAGTGCTTGATCAATTAAGTGCAAAGAAGATATTGCAAGGCAATTTATGAAATTACTCTACCAAGAAAGAAAACTGCAAATTCGCAACACTGAAAACCAGGGGAAGGGAGGAGTGCGAGGGCATAATTGCATCGGCAGCTAAAATTGAAGATCACTACATCGACATTAGCAGACTTGCTTCGTGATACATCATCAGATGTACAGGGGTTTTTCTTTTACCCTCCGTTTTTTAGAGGGAGAGCTTTCCTTGTTAGACTTGGAGAACTCCAGCAGTCTAAGTGAATTCCAAAAGCATGTCAAAATAAAGCATGCCTTTGTGACCCAAAGAAGCTTCAACTTCCGTTATTATGGTTTGTGTATCTTGAACCCAAATACTCTAGGAAGATAGCTCTGCACTACCTTTTGTGGCTTGAGATGCCCATAAGTCATTAAGAACAGGTGAGGAAATGTCGTCCCAAAATATGCTCCATCGATGTCTAAATAGAGTAAAGGAAACTTGAAAAAAAAAGATGATGATCAAAAGACAGAGCATGAAGAGTTGGCTTTAAACATGGCAAACATGGAGAGACTGGAACACAAAACAGTACCAGTTCACAAAAAACCATAGAACACAGTAGACATCCCCCACCCACCCACCCATCCTGACAAATATATAATACTGCCTTTCAAGAACAAATTCACCAAAAATAATGATCACGAAATCACAATCTAAGACCTTTAACGGATGGATATTTTTTTGTTCAACAGGCGTGGCATGTAAGCCATGCTTGAGGGAGCCATGGTCTCCCACCCCCAAAAATTCAAAAAATAAATATAATCCCCATAACCAGTTTATCTTACATATTGATCATTGTAATACTCTAATTTGACCTGTCCAAAAAAATATATTTTTTCCTTTTAAGGTCCCATCATATCTAACTAGGCCCGCCCAACAAATTTACTCATACTCCGCCACTTCCGAACAGGCCTTGGGCTAGAAAGCATGCACCCCTCCCCCAATCCAAATTTCCCACCACACCCCACCCTTGCCAAGATTTGAACCTAAGACATCCAAGCGGAAAATCCCCAAGTCTTTACTGGCCGGGACATCCCTTTGGTGACCTCTAATTGATAGCTGGGAAAAGGCAAACGAACGAACAAGAACCAATGAATGAAATGATCTAAAAAAGAACCCCTCAGACCTATAAATACATGTCACAACTCCTATCAAATTGAAAAGGTCATGCTAGCCTGAAAAACATCAGTAAATATATATGCCAAAAGAGCCACTGATGTTGCCTAAGAGCATCCTGTTAACAGAATCGCATGCCAATGCCCAACAAGGTCAAATGCAGTAGGAGAAACATTGAAAGTAAATAAGGATACTGCCTTGATACTTGGAACGTGGGTAGTATATATCGTCACACCTGGGGCAGCATATTTTAATATTGCTTGACCGAGGAATGTCTGATTGACCAACAGGAAGGCAAGGTTGTCCACAGCAGTGAACTCTTGGGCATCTCCCAAAGTCATAGTTCTTGTACTTGTCCAGCTGTAAAAATTGCAGAAGCGGGATTGTTGTAGCCAGTGGCCAAACATTAAAAAGAAGAAAAACATGAAAATGTCCATATCTAGTAGAAAAACCTCACCATAGCTGCCATCCCCTTGCTGGTCAATATGTATCGAGCATGAATCAGTCCATAAAGCATCTCTGCTGCAGATTCAACCAACTCATTTTGTTCCTCTGTGAACATATCACCTATCCATCCGAATCAATTACCAGAAATAATCAAGTGGCTAAGACCACAACATATCCTCTTTTATCTATCAATACCCGGCCGCCCGGCCGGGTAATGTGAAGTGAGAGAATTAAAGAGTCTCAAAACAGTAGAGATGCAGTGATATATAGCAGCAGTAAAAAAAGGAATCAGAGTAAGGACAAAAAAGCATACCATGAGAAGACTCGACATCCAAAATCAAATCAAGAGCATAGTCATAATAAGGAACTTGAGTGCTTAACCCACAGAGGTTAAAGTCATCTTGTACGTAATCATCATCCACTTCACAAAAGAATTCATTTCCTCTTAGATTACAGAACCATGAGATCCACGTCGTCTCATCTCCTTCTGACCCACTCACATCGGACTCTTCACTGTCCGTTTCAGATTCCACTGCACTCAAATATATATATATATATATATATATATATTACAATTACACCACCGACATTATGAAGATCGAGATCGAGATTATTTATAAAAATAAATGATTACCGTCGGAGGCGTCGTTGTCTTTAGAGAGGAGATGGTCAGTATTGTTGTAATCAGGTGGTTGTTGCTTGTTCATGAAAAGAAACAAATCCTTGCCGCTGGTGGGTCTGGAACTGGACGGTGTGGATCTGTCGAGATGCTTATCGAGGACATCGCTAATCCGATGCTTCCGATGATCCACCTCCGCCTTGGACCCGCCAATCCCTCGCTCTCTGTACATCACGATTATTTTCTTTAGATTGGCCGGACGGGGCGGGGCGATGGATAAAGCGATCGATCTTCAGTTCAGTAGTGGGAGAGATATCAGCGATGCGATGCGTTTACTGAAATTACTTATATGTCCCTTGACGTCCAAAATATCCAACAGAACAGAGCTTTCTTTCGACGCAAAGTGTCTCTTCCTCTCTCTGTATGTCTTATTTAAGCTTCTTCTTTTTTCAGAGACATTGAATAGAAGTGGGGGCTGTACACACGACACACCATACCACTGCAAAATACTGGTGAACGTTTGCGTAGTTGCGGACTTCCACCCACAACTCCTTTGTTTACGTGGCTGCGTACTCATATTTTTAATTTTATTTTTTAAAAATACTAAATTAATTTTTAAAGATATTTTTATGTTGTTTTGATATTATTATTATATATTTTTAATTGAAAATCATTTTACACTGTATTTTAATAAAATAAAAAAATATTACATTAATAATTTTTCAATTAAAAAAATATCTTACATTACATTATTAAACACACACCAACTCAAAATATTGTTATTTAAGCTCATGTGACTGTTTGTGAGGCAATAATAACACAAAAAAATAAAAAAGAATCAACAAAAACCTAAAGGATATAGGAAAAATATTGTAGATATGGGTGTTGATTGAAACACTGAAATGATGTTTTTGTCCTCCTAAAAAAAACCCAATGGCTTGACACTGAAGGCTATTATGGTATTTTCACATGGTTTACTAGACATTATAAAATTGACTAGGGTAGCTAGGTTTTTTCTAATTTTTTTTACAAAGTGTAATTCGAAAGCAAAAAAATTATTTAACTTGGTTTAGGTTTTTTTTTTTTAATTCTACTTTGTACAACACACTAAAATGACTCTAATGCCTTCAAAATCAAAATTTCATTAACTTGTCTAATAAAATATGGTATTTACTTGCCTGATGAATTTGAATGCAGATGGTAAAAAACAACATGGTTTAATCTCTCACATGAATGATGAGAAGCTTGATCGTATCGAGTGCTCAAAGCCTGTTGAGCCAGTAATGATTTCGACTCCATTGCCGAAGAGAAGTGGGAACAAAAGACCAAACAATGGCATAGACAAGAACAAAAGGCCAGCGAAGAAACCCGAAAGGGAGAAGCATAGAGACAAAGTTGCTGTTGAAGGTCAACCGAAAAGAACTCCGAAAAAGATGACAAGACTTTCAACTCAAAACGAGAA
The DNA here is from genome assembly GCF_000495115.2 of Populus euphratica. Lineage (NCBI taxonomy): Eukaryota > Viridiplantae > Streptophyta > Magnoliopsida > Malpighiales > Salicaceae > Populus > Populus euphratica. Next base: position 1,163,560 of record NW_011499889.1, on the reverse strand, counting down.
GAGGAAGTGTGTCAAAAAAGTTACGACACCGAAAAGGAAGTATGTTAAATAAGCTCTTCCTATTGGAAGAAGCCAAGAGAGTTCAGTGACGGAGGATCATAAAGAAGTTGCTGAAATACCCAAGACGGAAAATCTGCCAGTTGATGACAAAAGGATGGCTATGGTTAGTAATGTCAACCGTGACTTGAAAGATGAACAAGATGGCTATGGTTAGTAATGTCAACCATGAGTTGAAAGATGACAATAGATTGGGAATAGATTCAACTATGCAAGCTGGCATGGATAACAAAAGTGGGGCAATGGTTTTGTTAAATGGTTTTGACTTGGGGTTCGATTCGAATCAGAATGAACTAAGATGGAATGTTCGTGCATTGAGGTCTGTGGGAGAGTATTGGCCGAAACCTGGTTGTCATCAATACAATGCTTTACTGGCATATAAAAGGATATTTAAAGTACACTACTGTCTCAGTAATAGCAGAAGGGTTGTGCCTCGTGTTCCTAAAAGATGCATGAAAAAAAGGATGAAAAGGAGGCGGAAACTGAACATGTTCAGTACTTTAGGGTTGTCCGATCAGTTTAGGGGCCATGTAAGAAAGAAAAGATCTGAGATGTTTACTCGAAGAGTCGATTTCACTTCTCTCATTGCAGGATTCGCAGAGATAGATGAGGTTTTAGTGAGAGCTCCTCGGGATAATATAGCTGCTCTTGAAGAACAAGAACTTCAAATAACAGACAAAGTAAAGGGAGAAAACCTCGAAAGTCTAACAGTGGACTGCATTGAGGTTGGGCTTTCTCTTGAACAAGCTCCAAACAGTGAAGTTAATGGAGTCCAAAGTACAAAGCTTCTCTGAGATGGTACCCGATGCTGCAAAACCACAGTTTCAGGACAGTAAAAGCAAAAAACGGGAGTAAAAAATGATGAATCAAATCACTGGCGAATCAATAAAAGGTACGTTTTCTTCCCTCTCCTCAAATCTTTAGCGTGATGCTACTGTAAATTGTTTATTTATTTTTTAAGCATGCATTTTAACCGTTCATAGAAGTTTCAGAATTTTGTGCAAGTAAAAATCTGTCATCGATAAGAATCGAAACTTATTGACATATCAAAGCAATTTTCCTCTATAGAGGAAACTAGCAAATAGCGTGCTGAAAAAGCGTGGAGAATGCTGAGAATTTCTATTTATGAGATGGAAAAGGATGCTGACAAGAGAAACAAGAGTCAAGACATAATAAAAGTAATGTTTTGCGGGATCTAAACGAAAACTAGAGCATATAGACTGCCAGTTGATAGTTTTGTTTAGTAATGGTTGGTTAGAACTGGTCGCTATTATGGATGAGTTTGGTATAAATTATCAGAGGAATTATTAAAAAAAATAATTGTTTTCTCTAATTATATGTAAAAGGATATAATTTATATAAAAAATATAAGTTTTCATTATTAAAAGAATATATATATTTTTTTCCATCTTGATTTTTTTTATTGACTTGACAAGATTTATAAAAATATTTATACTATGAATTATCATTTTGATTCTAATAATTGAAATAATACTTAAATAATTAATTTAAAAATAAAAAAATAAATTCTTACAAATAAGTTTTCCATTCCAACCTACAGCAATTAATCTTACGACCTTTCTTTATAATTATAGTGGTTGAACTCTTGGTAGTTAATGAAAATATACAACATCTTACTTTTATTACTGCCTAATATAATTCCATGAAGCTGCTTTAGGGATCAGAAGCAGGTGATGAAATTCCAAGCCATGGAACTCAATATTTCTTTCTCGGTAACTAGTACTTGTGCATTTCACTCGTAAAATCTCTAAATTTCCCAGTGATTAAAATTTCTTCCCAAAATATACATAGAGCACATTCTTGTGGGTTATTTAATGGAGCATTTTATCGAAGTGTTTCTGTTTTCTTCTGTTCCACTTGTGAATGCACAAAATATATAAATGCAGTACATAATTTTACACTATGGCTTCCTCGAGCTCTTTTGCTGTGAATTCTATTATTTAACGATATCCTCTAAATATTTTTCAGCTGGACCGAAAGTTTTCAAAGAATAAAGTGGTGTTTTTCTTAAGACAGTTAATCGTGCTGTAATGAATAAACTTGGTGATCGACTACAGAAATTAAGCACCAAACGACGCTGGCTGGGTCCTGGCAGACGGAAAAGCAATCCAGAACATATGGTCGATGGAACAACATGCAGAAAGATCAGTGAGATACATGCTGTAGTTCCCTATCAGGGCCGTGGCAGAGCAGAACATGAAGTTGATCTGGATCCAGAGTCATTGAGAATGTGGAATCAACTGGTGAAAATATATACTGGAGTGGATGAAGAAAAAGAAGACGGGGAAAGGGAGCAATGGTGGCGAATAGAACTATTAACTTTCCAAGGACGAATAGATTTATTTATTTCTCTGTTGCATCAGGTTCTAGGTACTTTCATACTAGCTACCATTACTTTACATCATTCAAAACTTGGATGGATAAGTTTAGAATTGTCTGAGGCTTCTTTCTTTTTTGGAAAAATCAGTCTTCGAAAAGATTATACATCATACCATACGTTTACTTTCCAAGTTTTTCTAGCAGAGTCATCCTTTCATTTTATTTGGTGAATTCAAAAGTTCTTCATCTAATCTTAATATTTGTTTCCTTCTTAGTAGGTATATGACTATAATCTATTGAATTGGGAAGCTGATCCCTGATCAATGAATCCTGAATTTGATGAACAATCTGAGAATGCGCCGACTTCTGTCCACTCGACAATATTTTTAATCTTCCGTCCTGTTGTTCATTCATGTCGTTTACCGTAAACATCTAGAAGCTAAGCTAATAAATCAATGCTGTTTTTGCAATTTCTAAGAACAAAAATCGGAAAGAACTTTCAACTGATTAGTCATATCTTATGTTGCTGTATTAAATTTAGACAGATACATTTAACTGTACGATTGAAGGACACATTGCATGTTTCTCGGGTGATAGGAGGTTCAAACAGTGGAATGGTTCTGTTGTGGGTCGGTGGTAGTTCTCCTTACCCAAAATGTTGCAGACCATCTGTCGAGGTGAATAAATTTCTTTGAATTTTTTATTTCATCATGGAATGTAGTTCATAGAAAGACAGCACGCAATTAATGAAAGGGACCTTGTAGCTCATTGCTATGGTTGACAGTGCTGCATACATGTCACTTGTTGCGAAGTTTCCTGTTCGGTCAACTAGTATTCAATGAGAGTCGATGACTGCAGATGGCCAAAGACCAGTTGAGAGCAGCATGGCATCCATTGGACCCACTTTTGATTCAGATGGCAACCAATATTTTGTCACAGAACCTGAACCAGATATAAATCAAGGGCCGAAAAGCCATATGCTTGCTTCAAGAAGAGGTGCAAAGACAAAATGGGATTATGAGATCAGAACCCGAACCAGATAGGAGCCGCATGCCTCAGACTTTACCAGTTGAAAAGTCTGTATGCTCGCCAGGTGAACCGGTGCAAAGACAGAGCGGGAAAGAAGGTAATAAAGAACAGAAGCCAGAATGGGAAAGCAGCTTCTAAGCGAAGAATAAAATTGTTAAAGACATGGTACTCAGTAGAAGGAAAAGGGGGAGTTTAGGAAAGATCTATTCTAGACCAAGAAGCAAGGATCAAATGGATTCCGTGGATTGGGAGGCAGTAAGACGAGCTGAAACTAGTGAAATTGCAAACATCATCGAACCACGTGGTCAGCAAACTATTATAGCAGGGAGACTCAAGGTATTGGAAGTTGCTACTTGCACTAGTTTTTTCTTGGCAGAATTTATCATCACTTGATTCAGTTATTTTTTTTTAATATAACAATAACCTCATCATTTTCACAGGGATTTCTAATTAGAGTTGTGAAGATGCATAAAAACATAGATCTGGAATGGTTACGATATGCTCCACCTGATGATGTGAAGGAAGTCCTGATATAGATATCTTTTACAAGATGCCCAATAAGTGATTCGGTATGAATTGCTTTCTCGTTAAGTTTTTCAAATCTCTTTACTACGTTGCCATCTACTTGTAGGGATTACCTGTTGGAGTTCACGGGATTGGGCTTGAAAAGCGTGGAATGTGTACGATTTCTGTCTCTTCAACATGTTGCTTTTCCAGTAAGTCACAAAATTAACACAACATTTTCTTGTCTCCAATGAAACTTGCCTGTAAACGCAAAAATCTCTTTCCTTCTTTGACAAGGTTGATATAAATGTTGCTCGGACAGTTGTTCGCTTAGGTTGCCCCCCCGCCCTGAAACCTCTCCCTGGAAGCCTTCAGTTCCACCTTATAGAAGAGTAAGTATCATGCGCCAACAATTAAGCTTTCCGGCTGATAATTTTTGGAGTCCAAGTGAAATAAAATGTTGTTTTGTTGCAGGTTCCCGATATTGGATAACATTCAGAAATACCTCTGCCCCATACTATGCGTGCTTGACCATAGAACACTGTAATCCTGATCACTCTTTCCATTTTAACTGTTTGTCTCGCAATTGTTTCTTCTCACATTTGTTTCATCATATTATCCAAGGCAGCTATGAGCTGCACTATCATATGATAACCTTTGGAAAGCCTAGTGAAACTTCTAGTTCATTTGGAAACAATTGTGTTGTTACAAATCCAATGTCAGTTACCTTTTTAGATGGCAACAGGACTACAGAATCTGGTCCAAACGGTCACACTTGCAAACCCATAGTTGAAGAGCCAAAATCACCACTACATGAACAAGATATTGAAGATTTTTTGTGGAATGAATGTATTGAAGATGAAGAAATCCCCACTATCAAACTCAATCATGAAGAGTTCAATCAAATGGGAAAAAGACTCCATACAGCAGTTATACGTCACAAGCTTTAGTTTCTGTGGGTGCTCCTCCATTGCCGGCACCTAAAATGAAGTGTGTGATCTCTTTGTGGACTGAACATCAAGTGTAAGTAGAGATTTCTGACTCATCTTCATAAATTAGTGAAATCTTTCTATGAATACAAGTATAAGAACAAATTGTTTAGATTTAATTATTATATATTTAATTGTTCTTTTACTCTAATCTACAGGCACGAACTTCCAGATAATCATGAGCTTCTGGTTTGGGTAAGTTATAGCTCCCTGTCACTTCTTTGTGATGTAATAAATTGTGTCTGCTTACTTAAACTCGATTTCTGACTGACTTGTCTGAACAGCTCGACAAAAAAGGATGATTCAGTACCCTTCCTACTCTCTATATGGCAAGCAGGTACACTTCTAATCAGATGAGATATAATTCTGAAACATATGTTAATGAATCCATCTAGTTCAACAATATATTTAAAAGTCGAAGAAAATCATGGATTTAATTCACACTTCTTGGTTCATTTTTACTAAATGATAATTCATCAAACCTGACTTAATGCCTCATGCCAGGTGAAACTCCAAATTCAAGTCAGCCACCTGTGAAATTGTGCAACTCACAAGGATCACAACTCTGTGATCAGAGAACATGTTTTGCTTGTGAAGGTATTTGAGAACAAAAGGCTGATATAGTTCGTGGAACAATTTTGGTTAAGTAAAAACTGTGTCGATGTGCATGTTCTTATCCTCAGAAAGTAGGAGATTATGTTATAAACTAAAGCAAAATAACACATGCGCAGATACCATGCAGGATAGCTATGAAAGGAAGCTTTCCACTCAACGGCACATATTTTCAAGTTAATGAGGTGAGTGGATCCAAAGAAAAAAAAAAGGAAAGACAGAGTTCCAGTTGCAGGAATTTGAGGCCATCAGCTAGCCTCTAATATATAAGAGGTTCGAGCATTAGAGATCGAAACAGGTTCTCGAAACGTCTTACAAAGAAATTCCACTGTGCACTAAGCAGGATGGAGAAGAACGGAAGGAAAAGAGGCGGTGCTGAAACAGATGACGCTAAAGCCATCACTCTAATGCCTGCCTTATAGCGTGAACCATTAATTTGTGTTGGTTCTCTGAGCCTAATCCTTGAACATGTTGTCTTTATGCAACATAAACTACAGTCACTAGTACTGCTAATCCGAAGTCTGTATTATCGGAGAAATCAAAATATTTTACCCCAATTCTCTACAATTCATGATCAAAATGATGGTGCTTCTGTCTTGAGAATGGTTTCAGCTTCCTAGATGCTTCCACATTGACCATTTTATCATCGAAGTTTTGTGGCTTAATTTAGTTGTTACTAACTGCGTTGGCTGAAGAATTTCATTGTCAGCACAAAGAAGTTACAATTAACCTACCTTATCCAATTCCGTACATGTATTTATATTCCTTGGACGTTTTTTTTCTAATGAACGGAGAAGTGTTTAACAATAGATGGAATTAACTCAAATTTTGTTTAATTAGATAACAAAAAATAAGTTAAGACTCAGGAAAAGGAGAAAAAAGGGATTTAAACGTTGATTATGGTTGATTTTGCAAGGATCAATAGCCCTACTGGATTGGATGGGCAGAGAGAGGAAGCTTAAAGGAGGCACAGAGCAATAATACTGCAAAACGTCGCGATGTGCATCAATTTAGCTTTCCAAACTCTTTTGAATGCAAGTTGGGTTTGTAAGCCAACTTAACAAAGTATTTGGAATCAAAAGATTCTTTAGCGACAAGATGATGCTGAATTACATCCAACTAGAAGGGTCTACAAATAGATTTTTTTTAAAAAAAATTTTTTGGATTATGACTTCTGTAAAACATCAGGTCGATCAGACCCATAATTCACTTACAGTGCCATCATTTATGCAATAGCATTCACATTCAGCTGCCATGGATCAAAACTGTTGCAAGACAAAGCTTCAGCTTTGTAAGGCCAACCAAAGACATACAGATATCAATCAATGCCAACCCATTTCCTAAATGCCTTGACATGCTCAAGCCTCTTGCTTTGAGCTTCTGTTCTTGCCTCTGATGCTTTTAAACTCCGATATAGATTCTTATGAAGCTTCAAGAACTCATCTTTGTACATCCACTTGTCGCAGTACATATTACGCTCTTTCATATAACCAATGACCTCCATTGCTCTCTCAAAATAACCTCCTCGGAGAAAGTTCAAATGCAAAACCTCATAGAGATCCCTACTCACCTCTAAGTCCTTGCTACCCATGTTCCTCTTGATATCCCCCCACAAGATAGTGATATCTCGATACATACCCAAAGAAGAAAACCCATCGATCAGATAAGAAAAAGTTTGCACTGTTGGTTGGATTTTCATGTGTTGCATTCTTTTATACGTCTTCAATGCATCCTCCATCATTTTGGCCTTGCAAAAATAGTAAATGGAAGAATTTAATTCATAAACCACGGAAGGAATAGCCTTCTCTTCCTCTCTCATTTCTCGGACTAAAGAGTCTATCAGATCTGATTTACTAGACGAAGAAGATGCATTATTAGCTGCTTCAGAAAGACAAGCAGTGGCAACCATCTCATCAGACAAATTTACAACAAAACCAGCCTTCCTCATTTTTCGTAGCAGTGCCTTTGCTTCTTTGAACATCTCTCTACAATAATATGCTGTTAAGAGTGCCATATGCAGGGTAGAGCCTATGGGAGCCCCAGATGCATCCATGTCATCCAAGATGTCATGGGCCATTTCCAGCCAACCTAAGCGAATGCATGCATCAATCACATCAGAGCAAAAACTGGACTGGCCAAGCACATGGAAGTCCTGTTGCATGCAAAGTAAAAGCTTTGAAAAATCAGTAGTTCTCCCATGTCTTCTGTATCCATTTACAAGCTTTGCCAGGGCTCTGTTACTAAGGAGAAGCTTACCACTCCTAAACATTACAAGCTCTTGTTTATGTTTCACTCTGAGGATAGAATCCTTCTGCAACAACTCTGGCATAACCTGTATCTTCAAGCCAGTCTTGAGATTGTTAGATCCAATTGGAACAAGAAGACGCTTTTCTTGGTCCATCCTAAGTTTTTTATTGGGAACAGGCTCCTGGAATTTATGCATATCCAACAAAAGCTGTGCAGCAGAATCAATGTCATCGAATTTAAAGTGCAATTTCAACAAACTATCATAGAACTGACAATAATAACCAATAAAAGGAGCACCCACTTCATCAACATGATCCTTCAATTTCTTGATCTCATCCCTTTGACCATTCATTTCATGGATCTGGGAAAAAATAATGACCGAGTGTGCATCAGCAATAACACCCACCTTTGACATCAACTCAACTATTTCTTGGCCTTTAAGAGATGATTTGAACTTCACACAAGCATCAAGAACAAGGTTGAATATCATTGCATCAGGTTTTACCACTTTGGCACGAACACTTCCTTTTGCGCTTAAATGTAGAAAACAATCACACATCTGAACCAAGAAATTTGATGCTAGACATGCTCCAATCTCCGTCTTCACCATGTGTGAAACCACTGACCATAATATAGTTAGTGGGGGCATATTCTCCCTCTCTAGCATCACCCTTAGAATCATAGAGGCAGGAGCAGGCATCTGTGCTCTAGCTAAGGAGATTGAGAGCTTTGTCAGGACTGGAAACTGAAGCAAACCAGGCTTTTCTTTCAATATTAAGAAGACCAAATTACATGCTTTTTGCAACCAGTGGTGGTCTGATGAATAGGAAAGTCGAGAAATTAACATGTTCACCATGGAACCCGTTGGAAAGCCATATAGTTTCTTGTAGTCAATAAAAGTTACCCAAGCTTCATCTACTTGATGCCCCCGCAATGCAATTTCAAGCTTCCTCAAAAGAACAACATTAGAGGAACCTCTCCAACATATCCTCCCAGGCTGACTAACACTACCACTCGAAAAATGTTGGAGAGCTACAAGCTGATATTCTCCAAAGACCCTTTTGGAAAAAACTTCTCCACTGTGATCTGCAATCAAGGCAGTCTTCTGAATAGCTGAAGGCACAAAGACTCCAAGTGCATAGCTCAATGGGATTTTTCTTGAAAAAATTAGTGCCATCTATATTACCATTTGAGCTGCAATGCGTCTCACATCAAAATAGTTCCAGTAAAAAAGAAGAAGCCCTCAAGCCAGAAAGAACTGCTCAAACGGATAATCTGTTTCAAGAACTTGACTAAATTAGACACATATTGTATAGTCACAAATTCAAAAATACAAAAAACAGCTAATACGATCATCAGATAAAAAAACAAAAGTCCTAGTAAACTAACATCTAGGCAATAAAATTGAAAATTCAGATAAAACATAGAAGTTGTTGATGAGTAAAGCTGGTTAAGTTGAAGTTCAACAATTCAATTAAATCCAGTAAATCATCAAAGAAAAGTGAACGAATGAAAAAGAAAATGTCCCAGAAAGTAACAAAGAAAAATACATAATTTCCGGGAAACATCACTAAACCAAGTTAAATATGTAAATAAATTTATCATCTTTGCTGATATTCGAGATGCAAGACATGTAATAAAAAAAGGAGAGATTGTGTTAGTTCAATGCACATGGAATGGGTAAAGAGAGGAAAAATGAAATACCAACCTCAAATATCGCCGAGCTCAAGTAAAGAAGTTACTTCCCGCCCTGTACCCACCGGAAATAGAACTCGGTTGAAGAGACGAGAGCATCAAATCAAAGTATTAAGGAGCATAATAGCCCATGAGATTTTTTATGAATGAGCTGGATATCTGTTTTCTGGTGGATTTATAAAGCCAGAGCCCATGACTAATGGCTTCCTTTTCCATCGAGAACAAAACAATATTTGTTTTCTTATTGCCAATTACATTAGATAATAATAATAATAATAATTCTGCTAGCAAGGTTACCGTGTAAAAAGACTTAAAATATTAATAGTCAGGTGTTCTGTATCATGCTACGGGATCATTTTTTAATAAAAAATATCATAAAAAATTTAACATTTTAAAAAATTGAATAACTATTGACTTAAGAGAATTTAATTATAATTCAAGGACTTATTAACTTTTAGTATTGATATCTGATCCAAAAAATTAGGGTAATGAAATAGGATTCATTAACCTTAAGTGCCGCTACTGAACCCAATAAAATTAAGTTTTTATGTAGGAGTCATTAGTATTGGGTTCTAACAACGAATCCAAGAGAATTGGATCCTTACGCATAACAAGGAATTTAATTTCCTTGGGTTTGGCTTAAGGTCTCAAGGCTAATGGATCTGTATTAGGACCCAATTATCTTGGTTTTATTGTCGAGACTCATTAGATGATAGATTCAAGTGCATTAGGTATTGACAAAGCACCCAAAAGCATTGGTTTTGGATGTGGGATCCAAGAGAATCGAGTCCTTATACGAGACTTATTAGCCTTGGATTATGGCATCAAAAACCATAGTTTTGGGTCGGACGGGGCTGCAATATTCAAGGGATTTAGGTCTTAACAATTGACCCAAGAGAATTGGATCCTGATGTTTGACCCATAAGAAGTAGATCCTTATCGAGAACACATAGTCTTGGATTAAGTGGGGCTACATGACTTAAGGGATTTAAATCTTTGCTCATGTCACATCCAAATAATTTGGGTGAGGCGTCTCTTTCTACCCCCAAGTTTGTTAGGTCTAGAAAGGGATGATTGACCCGAGTTAATAATGATAATAATAATAATAATTAATTATAACATTCATATCAATTCCATGTTTTTTTTATAATAATAATAATATTTATTTCAAATTTAATAATAATAATTAATATAATAATATTATTAAACTCATCTTACCCAACTTCTTATAGTTTTTAATCATTTCAAATCAAATATAAGGTTTTTCTTCAATAACAATAATATTTTTTAAATTTAATAATAATAATAATAATAATTTATTATTATTATTCATTTTACCCTTCAAATTAAATCTGTGATTGTTTTTCAATATTGATAATAATTTTTTTTTCAAATTTATTACTTATTTTATTAATAATATTACTTATAACAAAAATAATTATATTTATAATACAAATAATTATATTTTTTATATAAATACTTTTAATTATAATAAAATTTATAACACAAATAATTATATTTAGAAACCTAAAACTCAAGAACCTTGGGTCCTAACGTCGAACCTAAGAGAAATGGATCCTAACATCTGACTCAAGAGAATTAGATCCAATAGCCTTGGGTCCTCACGCTAAACTCAAGAGAATTGAGTTCTAAAATAGAACTCATTAGCCTTGGGTGTTGACATTAGACTTAAGAGAATTCAATCCTGACATAAGACCCAAATGAATTGAGTCGAGACATATGACTTATTAGCCTTGAATCCTTATGCAGGACCCATGAAAATTGGATCATTACACAGGACATATAATTTTAGGCCAGTCAGGATTGCAAGACCCAAAAGATTTGGGTTTACGCTCCTCCCACACTCAAACAACTTGGTTAAGGCAAAATGCTCCAGAGTATAAAAATAAATTCTATTTGGTTCAGAATCTGTTTATAAAAAATCTTGTGATCGAGAAATCCATGTTATATATCTCTATTATTATTTCACATTTCATATGCATTTGTTATACTTAGCTTTGCTAGGATATTCTTAGCAGAATATAAAGCTTTTCTTTATCACCTGTTTCTTTTGAAAGTTTTCATCTATTGTTTGGGCTTGAAATGTGAGTAAGCTTGATTGTTGGGCTTGATCGGTGGTGGAGATTCACATGAAAAAATAAGCTCCTCATGGAACAAAAGACTCTCTGATAATCAAGTTACTAAATGTTTAAGAGAAAAAAAATGTAAAATAAATTGTTGAAAAGAGAATAACAAGTACGAGAGCCCTCATCCATTTACCTAATGATCTAAAATAATTATAAATTTTGGTCACGTTAACCCACCTCAGCTAGTGTAGAGAACGGTGTCATGTTAATTGGTATAAATATTGATGTCCACCATTGATTGAGCAACTGTTGAATGTCAATGATACATTGAAGATCATAGTTATTGGTCAAGAAATAAGTGTTTGTCTTATATAAAGAATGATGAGCTATCACCATTGGCTTGAAAAGGTGGTGTCTTACATAAAAGTGTGTACTTGCATAAATAATATATTAGTTAATCATGAAAAATATTATGTATGAATGGTACACGGCTTTGCATTTTAACTCCTTGAGACTTGAAAAAAAATAGGCATGCTAGAAATAGAAATTTACTAGATGTAGTTGTTTGGATCAAGACCCTAACAATATAAGTGTTGTCATTTGGGCTACATACTGAAATAACAAAAAATTAATTTGTTTGATTTGCTTTTTCATAAAAACTTGAATATTTATTTTTTTGTAATATAATCCCTCCCTTCCCGAGCCTTTAAATAGCATAAATAAAGGAATATATCCTATACATTTGCATTATAAACATTACTTTTGTTGCTACACATGCATGAAAATGTTACCTTGATAGATTGTGAAAGGCTTATAATATTTTTCAATGTTTATGGAAAAGGATCCGTGATCCTTTTGGAGTTAAGCGGTCATAGGAACTCAAGACAAGCTATAATGGGGACCTGAAAACATGTTTAAAGATATAAAAACTTTTTGTAAGGACTAATATGAAAAACAATTAATACATAATATAACAAACAATAAAAAGTTCAAAATTGCATATAAAAAATATGTTCATATATTAATTGGTTCTATTATTTGTTAAGCAACATCTATAAAACAAGACCCAATATCATATCATATCATCCTAGATTGATTTGCTAACAAAAAAAATAATTAATATATAACATAATAAATAACAAGAAGTATGAAATTGCACATAAAAGACAAGGTTATGTATTAATTGATTCTATTATCTGCTAAGCAACATTTAAAGGACAAGGTTTGATATCGGATCTTACCATCCTAGTTTGATTTATAAATAATAGACTAATTAATACACAATCACAAAAAAAAATGTAGTTTTTTTAGCCACCATCCTCATATTTAGGTACACATAAAATAAATATAAAATCTTTTTATTCATTTATTATTATTTTTTGAAAAAATATCATAGGTTTATTTGCACAAATTTCACAGTAAACAAATGTATATCAACATAAACCTATATATAAAAATTTAAACACTAAGGTGAAACCATTATGGTTATGATAAGTAAAAATAAATCTCGATCCTTCCAATCTGATTGTAGGGTATTGATTTTCATCCTTATTTTGCCTTTTAAAATATATTCATTGCGGCTTCATACCCCAGGGTAGCAATATAATAATGTCCTAACTCTTTAAATATCATTAAGTATAAATTTATTAAAAATAACTCAAAATAAACGATAAATTATATCTAAGGTTTAAAAATGACCTTTCGAGCACTAGTGGAAAAGAATTGTAAATGTCAACATGTGAGGCCACCCACTATAACCACATCCAGCAAGTGAGGTCATGCACCGCCATTATTGAAAAGTCTTTTTTGCATAACCAGCAATAGCCTTTTTCAAAACTTCATTTCTATACTAGTAGTGAAGCTAACCACCAGCTTGGAAGATTTAACGGTGTATGGAAAGTTTCAAGATTTTCATTTTTCTTTATCTTTTATTGTTGGTTCGTTGAAGTTGGTAATGAAAATGGTTATGATTGGTTTGTTAGTTGTCAATGAGGAGGGGGGAGGGCCAAACATGACAAGGAGAGGGGGATAACTTGGGTTTTGGATGAGGAAGATAATTAGTGACGGAGGAGCTGCCATGAAAAGTGACTTGATCGGCGATAAGAGTGAATTGTTAGCTTTAAGTGATGATCGACATGAATTGTGATTGTTGGATTCTAATCGGTGTAATTTTAGAAAAAGAACTATATGTTTATGTGTTTTCCTTTTTTTTCCTTCTTTCTTGTGAAATGTTTTTTTTTTTTCATTCTTCTCTTCACTTATCATTTATAATCTTCTTTTGTCTACTTTTTTTTTTTAATTCTTATCCACTTATTCTTTAGTTTCTTGGAGAAGAGTCTAAAATTTTCTTGTTTCTTTTAATACCTCTTTTCTTTTTTACTAATTATTCCACTCACTATTTTTTTTTTTCAATTTCAAGTTTTGGGTTTTTGAAAATTCATCGATATAAAAACAATAAGTGAAATTATCTAAAATTATAAAATGGCCATGAATTCATCGAATTCTATTGAAAATATATTTTTAAAAAAAATTGATTATTTTATATTTTTTAAATATATTGAAAAAAGAAGGGTAAAAATATGAATTATATTTTAAACTTATATACCGATTAAAAAAAATTTAATTAAAAAATGTAAATACACGTTCTACCTATTGTTTCTTACAACTATTTAAGTATCATATATGATAATAATGATTATCCTAAAATCAAGAAATCAATCAAGCTGTAATGTTTTGAATAAATGAGTAGGAAAATACAATAAAGCCCTTGAAGGCTTAGATGTAGGAATAAAGTAAATGAGGGGTATAGTAGTAATTGACTAAATACATGATAAATATAAATAAGGAGTAAAAAAACAACAACAAAATAAGTGATCTGAAAGTTGAGAGAGAATCGGCAGGAGGGAGAAGGGGGAA